>NC_133620.1:363416093-363716093 GCF_048593235.1 Sminthopsis crassicaudata
CAACATTTTCTCAAGCCTAGACAACAAGCCACAAAACAATAAATCAATTCCTAATTTGTGGCAATTGCTACTTCTGAGGTATAAGAGAAGCTAGATGGCACCATAAGTCATAGAGTGCCAGGCTGGGAGTCAGAAAAATTCATCTGAGTTCAAATCTGCCCTCAGACACTTATTAGCTGTGTGACCCTGAGCAAGTCACTTAACTTTACCTCAGTTTTCTCATCTGTAAAAATGAGCCTGGAAAAGATAATGGCAAACCACTCTAGTATTTTTGCCAAGAAAACCCCAAATGAGGTCACGAAGAGTTGGACATGGCCAAAAGAATTGAACAGAAGTGTAAATATTCACACTGAAATTTTAACAATTGGTTTTCACAAGGACATCTCTACATATATATTTATAAAGCTATCTATCATAAGGATAAAAATTAATACTTATTTGGCAAAAGTGGCCCTGTCCATCCTCATGCTAAACAGTCTTTCATGTAGGAAAAGTGTTCTGGGGCCAACAAGAGCAAATAGGAGCAGGGTGATATTGGGTTAGCTCAGCTGTCTTATGTTGTCATCAAAATCGACCTTTAACCAAAATGTTTCTAGGAACAAAAGGAAGCTTATAAAAGCAGAATGAGTCAAGAGAAGGGTTGGCATATGGGAGGAAAATGAGGAGACTTGGTAGAACCAAGTGAAGAATTAATATATTTGTAGACAATAGGGAAGGACCCACAAGAAGTAGAAACATTGAAATCTAGAGAGAGAAAAGATGTGATTGTGGTGGCAATTACTTGGAAAAGACAGAAAGGAATGGAATCAATAGCAAAAGTTACAAGGGAGGGTTTTCCATTTTACAAAGAAGGGTTCAATAGAGAAGGATGGGAAGAATTGGATGTAGCAGGAGATAAATGATTCAAAAATAAAAGGCATCAATAAAAAAGTGAAGAAGCAAACAATTTCTGTAATAAAATGATAGTAAAATTTAAGGGGCTAAAGTGACCAGTAGTGTGAATTAGTTTATGAGATTCTATCTTCCCTGAGTGCTAGCAGAGATTAGGAAACTAAGGAAATGGGAGTTTGGGTGGTTTTATTGTTGCCCAACAATCCAGGGAGAAATATTCCTTGATCTCCTATAGTGTGACAGATTACTAAAAAACAGCAACCCTGGCAGAGTGGAAAGAGTGATGAATTTGAAATGAAGAAATCTGGTTTTGAATTTTGCTTCATTTATCAACTGAGAACATTGTACAAAGTGCTTTACAAAACTCAAAGTGCCATATAAATGTCAATTGTTCTATGCCCAAAGGGCTATAAAATCATGCATATCCTTTGATCTAAAAATATCACTACTAGTCATGAATCCCAAAAGAGATTTAAAAAAAAAAAAGAAAAGAAAAGGGCCTGTATATACAAAAATATTTATAGTAGCTCTTTTCTCAGGTCAAAGAACTGGAAATTGAGGGGATACCCATAGATTGGGAAATGGCTGAATAAATTGTGGTATGTGATTGTGATGGAATGTTATTATTCTATAAGAAATGATGGGCAGGATGTCCTCAGAAAAACCTAAAAAGTGTTCCATGAACTCAAGAAAAGTGAAATGTACTGTGTATAAAATAATGGTAATGTTGAAGGATGATCAGCTGTAAATGACTTGCTATTGCTGAGAATGATCCAAGACTACTCTGAAGAACTTATGATGAAAAATACTATCCATACCCAGAGGAAAAAACTAATTGTGTCTAAATACATATTGAAGCATATTTTTTAAACTTTATTTTTCTTGAGGGTTTTCTGGAGGGAAGGTAAGATTTGTATTTTCTTTCACAACATGACTTCTATGGAAATGTTTTACACAACTTCACATGTGCTTTTTCAATGGGGAGGGGTTGGGATGGGGAGGAAGGGAGAGAATCTGAAGCTCAAAGTTTTAAAAACAAATGTAAAAAATTGTTTTACATGTAACTAAAGAAAATAAAAATATTAAAAATTTAAAGTCACTTATTATCCTTATTACTTTTAATGATAATAATGATATTGGAGGCAGCTAAATGGTATAGCTCACAGAATTCCAGGCCTGGAGTCAGGAAAATCTGAATTCAAATCTGGCCTCAGATATTTACTAACTATGTGATCCTGGGCAAGTCCCTTAATTTCTGTCTGCTTAATTTCCTCAATTGTAAAATGAAGATAATAACCTTTATCTCCCAGGTAATTGTGAGGATTAAATGAGATAATATTTGTAAAGAACTAGCACAGTGCCTGACACAGAATAGGCATTTAAGAAATGTGTGTTCTCTTCCATTATCACCATTATTATTACTATTACTGTTATTGTATATGACTTTCATTTCTCTGGATTCTCTGGGAATCTAAAAATGGATATAAGCTCAATGTGTCCTTCTATTTCTACATATACAGTCTACTATAAACTATTAACCTCTAAAAAAATACACATCTCAGTATTCACAAGCTCTATACTCCATCCAAACTGGACAACTAGTCATTCCCAAATTTGATATCATCTCCCACCTCCATTATTTTCTACAAGTCATCCTCTATGGGGGGAATAAGACTCTCTCCTCAATCTTGCCTCAGAATATCTTGTCTTCTTCCAAGATTTACCTACCATCTATCCTGTGAAGCCTTCTCTAATCTCCCTAGTTATTCCTACTCATTCCTTCTTCATTTTTTTTATGCCTTATACTTATGCATGTAGCCCTTCCTGCAAGTTTCCAAAGAACTCTTTCCTTGGAAGCTGCTCTTCTTCCTATGACTAATAGGATTGTTTGATGGAAGTTTACAAGCAGGTCTGGCTACATGTGTAGATGTTGTAAAGCAAATTTCTCCCCTCCTCTTTCCCCCTTGAAAATGTAAACTCCTTAACAGCAGAGACTTCACTTTTGTCTTTGTAGCCCCAGTACAAAACACAATGTCTATCACACACTATGCTCCTTAATCTATGCTTAGAGAAAGAAATAGAATCATCTTTAGTATCTTATGTTGAATAAGGACAAATTGAATGGAATGAACCAAGCTCAGAGAAAGGAAAGGCCAGGTGGAGTCCCAAGGTGGGCTGTCTCAGGACACTGGGGACTAGAAAAGAGACATAGAGATAGGAAAATGAAATAATAGAAAATATCTTGGAGCTAATGGACTGTAACTCTCAAACTTGTCCTGGCTCTCCTTCCCACATTCACTCCCAAAAAAAGAGGTATCAAAGACACGGTAGGTGGAGGAAGTAAGAACAAATCCTCCTTCCCTCCCTCTGCCTCAGTGATCTACCTAAAAAAAATTCAACAATTAATTTAAGAGAAGATATGGATGGAGGAATTAGGGAGATAGTAGATTAGAATTTAAAGTACCTGAGTTTGAATCCCATCTCTATTTTACCATTTGTCCTTGAGTAAGTGATTTAATCTCTAGGAGCCTCAGTTAAATCATAAATAAATGACTTCTAAATTCCCTTTCAGTGCTAAGGTTATAATATTAAATCCTAAAGTCACAGCTAGATCTATACATAGAATAGAAGGAGATCTAATCTATAAAATCTTTAATAAAAATTTCCTCAAAGAGGAATTGGAAAAGTTCTTTTGAAAAATAATGGATATATATATATATTCCATTGTATAATTTCACTCCATTTTTCGGTTGTGTCTCACTTTATGACCCTATATGGAATTTTCTTCTTTTTTCAGGGTCATTATGAATTTTATTTTGAAAAATTAGTATTTTTTTTATTTTCAAAATACATGCAGCAATTGTTGCAAAACTTTGTGTTCCAAATTTTTCTCCCTTCCTTCCCTCCTCCCTCCTCCCCTAGATCCAATACGGTTTAATAATAAATAATCCAATACAATTTAAGCATGTACAATTCTTCTATACATATTTCCACATTTATCATGTTGCACAAGAAAAATCAGATCAAAAAAAGGAAGAAAACAAAAAATAAGCAAACAGCAACAAAAAAGGTGGAAAAAACTATCTTGTGATCCACATTCAGTCCATCTGGCATTTTCTTAACAAAGATACTGGAGTGGTTTGTCATTTTCTTCTCCAGTTCATTTACAGATAAGGAAATTGAAGCAAACAGAATTAAGTGACTTGTGTAGGGTCACAAGCTAGTAAATGTTTGAAGTCAGATTTGAACTCAGGGAGATGGATAAATATTTCTGACAGCTGAACTGGCTCTCCATGCACTATGTTGCCCCCTTGCTGTATTAACACTTGACAAAATATTCATTCTTGGCTCTATCTTGAGCTGTACAAATGTTATAAAATAGCCTTATTAATAGCTGAGTATGAGAATGAGTAGCCTTATTCATAGCTAAGGGAAACTGAGGTTCAACAACATGAAGTTCAAGGCTATAGGTGTATTAAGTAGCTAAATCATCACTACAATTCAAATCTGAACCTTAATCATTGGTTTTTCTATTGTGTTGAGAAACCAAGCAACTTGAGGGAAGTGTGTCAGAAATATGTGTTTTTTTTTAATCTGTAGCTATGCTAGAGGTTCATGCTCTGCAGATAGGAACACATAGAATTAATTAAGTTTTTCACACACCATTTGCCCAAAACTGTACCAGTCACTAACATGGAAAGGACACAGGAAATTAGAGAGCCTCCTTCTAAAAATAAAGTCTGCAGTTGGCTAGTACTTTCTCTATATTCCCAGAAACCCCCAAGATGGAATAGAGGAGAATATAAATTCCCTCAAATCAGTGGCTTTCATTTTTTTTGTCTTTGCATCCATTTCATTACAATAAATGCTTATTGATAATTGTGGGAATATGTATAAAAGAATTGTACTGTTTAACATATATTGCTTGCTGTCTAAGGGAGGGGATGGGAGGAAGGGAGAAAGAAAAATTTGGAACACAAGGTTTTACCATGGTGAATGTTGAAAACTATCTATGAATGAATTTTGAAAATAAAAAGCTAAAAAAAAAAAACCAATAAATGTTTGTGAGTTGAGTTAAAACCCATTCCCTAGCTGTCCTTTTGCTAGAAACATTATTGTTCGGTCATGTCAGACATGTCAGATTTTTCATGATCCTATTTTGAAGTTCTCTTGGCCAAGACACTAAAGTAGTAGGCCATTTCCTTCTCTAATTCATTTTACAGACAAGGAAACTGAGGCAAACTGGATTAAGTGACTTGCCTAGGGTCACACAGCTGGTAACATAATACAGTGCCAGACTTTTCAACAAAACTTGCTAAATTGATAAAAGTTCCAAGAAGAAAACTTCCTCACATGCATAAACCTTCAAAATGTAAATTAAAAGGCTATCAGTCAGCCAATGTTGAGGAGAGGCGTTGAACTCCTTAATGTATCTTGGCCATAGCACAAGTCACTGGTTGGCTGGGGTCAATGCACAGGAAGTTATAAGTGAGAAGAGCTATGAGTTAGAGTTCAGCATATAAATTGGTCAGTTCAGGTTCGATAGATTAGAAAATTAATGAACCGGAGAGTACCTGGTAAATCAGCAGATAGAATGTGTAATTGGAAATGGTCAATGAGTAGAGAAAAATGAGATTGTGCAATGGATGGAGTACCAAGACTGCTGTTTGCAAGATCTGAGTTCAAATCTCCTCTCAGATGCTTACTACATGTGTGATCCTAGGCAAGTCATTTTGTCTGTTTTCTTACCTGTAAAATAAGAATAATAACACCACCTACCTCACAGGATTATTATGAGGATCAAATAAAATAGAATTATAAAAATGCTTAGCACAGTACCTGGCACACAGTAAGCTTGAGATACATTAAAATTATTATTATTATTATCTTTCTACCTGTTGTATCTACCCAACGGAATGTAAGTCATTTAAAGATAGGGACTATTTTGTTTTGATCTTTGTGTGCCCAGCACCTCTCCCAGACACTTGCAGATAGTAGGTCTTCAATAAATGCTTGTGGGTTGAGTTAAAAACCTATTCTCTAGCTGTTCCTTTGCTAAAAATGCTATTGTTATAATTCAGTCATTTCAGGCATGTCAGCTTCTTCATGACACTACTTTGGAGTTTTCTAGGCAAAGATACTGGAGTGGTTTCCCATTTCCTTCTCCAGTTTATTTTACAGATGAGAAAAATGAGACAAACTGGGTTGAGTGACTTGCCCCGGATTACACACCTGGTAAGTGTCTAAGGCCAGATTTATATCAAGGAAGAGCAATCTTTTTAACTTCAGGTCTGGCATTCTGTTCATTATGGTGTCACTAAGCTGCACTTTGTTAAACATAGTCCCTAGTTGTATCCAAAGCCAGGCCTGGCCCTATTTTATTTGCTGATCCCCGGGCTTTCTCTTCCACTTGTCTGTCTGTCTTTCAAAGGAATCAAAGCATTACCAAAACAGATTGAATACCAGTATTTATTTATTATGATAGGGTGTGGGGGGGGGGAGGAGGTAGAGCCCAGAGAATGCTGGTAGAGTATAACTGAAGCAATCAAAATACTAACACAACACAAGAGCTGGGATTCACTACTATAAACAATGTTTTCACTCAAATTCTTAAGCCCAGAGACCTCTTGGCAGCTCCTTAACTGGAACCTGTGCCTTACCTGCCCTGCCTCACCCTTAAAACTAATAGACATTTGTGCTTCAAATTACTAATAGATAGGATTTCAGCAGGTGGGCAGCATGAAGCAGCAAACAAATGGATTCTCCATCCCTTAAGCAACCTTTGCAATTGGTGCATTGGTAAGATGGCACCAAATTCCACAGGTCCTGAAGACACCCAATCTTATAGTCAGGAAAGAAATGCAGGTGGACATTTATACTGATTAAATGCAATGTGGGCTGTTTCCTCAAAAAGCACTTGTTGGTATCTGCAAGAGAAGGAGAAAAGATCTTTTAGAACCAAAGTAAAGGGCAGTGCTAGAAAGGCACTAGAGGCATGGTAGGGAAGGTATATGACTTAGGAGTCAGGAGACCTGGACTCAATCCCCAGCAAATATCTACTAGCTATGTGACCCCCAGCAAGTCCCAAGATGGGAGATCTGAAGCTGGAAAGAAGCTAAGGTCTTGTGGTAAAAATCACTGTCGTTCAGGGTCCTCTCCCTCATTTAGGAAAAGGCTCATTCTTTGCCTAAAAATGAAAAGAAAGATTTAGACTGGCCCAATACATAAGACTGAAACTATGTTTTCCTGGTGGCCTTTATCCTTTTTGATGTGACATAAAAAGGCCTGCCCATATAGAGTTAAACTTTTAAACTTAGTAGATATCCCCAGGCCATGAGAATCATCATAACCTGCCCTGTTGAGCCAGTCTGAGTTAAGTGCTATAATATCTTTGTGAAGTATCATTTCTAGCTGATGACTAAGTAGACTTCTTGTCAAGCACAGAATGACCCACAAGAATCCCCTTTTGTTCCAATATAGAACCTAGACTAAGGGGATTGGACTGAGTCCATTAAAATCCTTGTATTTTGCAAACGAGGAAACGAACCCAAAAAAAGTTGAGTGATTTGGACAAGATCACACAAGTATTGTCAGTGATGGGATGTAAACTCCGGTCCTCTGCCTCAAGATCCAGTCCTCCTTCCTCTGTACCATACATTGTACCCCAACTATAAACTGTCCATCACAATAAGGGCACTACCTGTCTCACAGGATTGTTGTAAGGAGAGCACTTCACCAAGCTTAAAAATGCCATAGGAAGGCGAGCTACCCATCAATATTTACTAATAGGTTCCTTTGAAAGAGTTGGGCAAAGATATTAGCCTGATAGCCACCTGAGAGATGGGTTGTGCCATCCTGGAAATCTCAGATCTAGTGTATCCATACTACCTATGAATCACATAGCCATATGTGTGTGTCTGCTTAGAACAACTCTGTAAACATTGGAAATTAATATGTTAGATACTGATGCATTTTTAAAGGAAGCTGTGATTTTAAAGTTTGACTTCTTTGAATCAAATTTATGGAAGACTATTAGGAAAATGGGTATTTAAAAAAGTACTATGGGGAAGAAGTTTATCCCAACAGCAGAATTCAACATTATCAGGTCTATTGCAAAACAATGTTCATGACTCCTTCAAAAACAAACATAATCATTCATATTTCTATAGTGACTTAATATTCTCAAAGTACTTTCTTCACAACTCTGAAAGGTGAGAAATGCAAGTATTACAAAACCAGCTTTACAGATAATAAAGCTGAAAGTCTGAAAAGAAGAAGAGGAAAAAAGAAAAAGAAAGAGGAGGAGGAAGAAAGGGGAGAGGAGAAGAGAAAAAGAAGGAAAAGGAGGAAGAGAAAGAGGAAGAGAAAAGGAGAAGAGGAAGAGGAGAAAAGAGGAGAAGGAGAAGAAGAAAAGAGGAGAAGGAGAAGAAGAGGAATATGAAGAAGAAGAAGAAGAAGAAGAAGAAGAAGAAGAAGAAGAAGAAGAAGAACAAGAACAAGAACAAGAACAAGAACAAGAAGAACAAGAAGAACAAGAAGAACAAGAACAAGAACAAGAACAAGAACAAGAACAAGAAGAAGAAGAACAAGAACAAGAACAAGAACAAGAAGAAGAACAAGAAGAAGAAAAAGAGAAGAAGAAGAAGAAGAAGAAGAAGAAGAAGAAGAAGAAGAAGAAGAAGAAGAAGAAGAAGAAGAAGAAGAAGAAGAAGAAGAAGAAGAAGAAGAAGAAGAAGAAGAAGAAGAAGAAGAAGAAGATTCATAGGGACAAAAATATTTCTGGAAAATCCTTTTTATAGTAGAAAAGAATTAGAAATTTGGGAATGATCACTTGTTAGGTAATGGTTAAACAAATTGTGTTGTATAAATATAATAAACTATTACTATACTATAAGAAATAATGAAATAGTTTTGGAGAAACTTAGAATTTCATGTTTATGTTCAATGTTTTTCTTCTATTAAGTATATAGAAAATGTTCACTTAGTCCATGGTTTTAAAATTTAAAAATTTAAAAAAAATTTAATGAGGGGATGGAATTAGAGGGCCTCTGAGATTCCTTCCTAGCCTTAAATCTGTGATCTTTTCAAAAAGGAATGACTTGTGGGAATAAAAACATGAGAGTTGTCATCAAATAACACAGGGCAAGAAGTAATTAATCACTTATTCCTTGAAAACTCCAAAAGAGAAACTAGTGCCAATGCATGAAAGCCACAGGTTTCAGATTTTGCTTAAATAGAACAACTTTCTAACAATCAGAACTATTCAAAAATAGAATAAATTGCTTTGTAAATTCAGCCTCTTTGGAAACATTCAAGCAGCTGCTAAAAGAACACACTAATCAGAAATAATGTAGATGGGAAAGTTGCATTTATTTGGAGGCTAGACTAGATGGTCTAGATTAAGATAAGTGATTTTGAGTTAGCTGGGACCTCAGTCATCTATACCCACTTGCTCATTTTAGAAGTGAGGCTGCTAGGACTCAGAGAGAAGTGACTTGTCTAAAGTCTTACAGGTAGTTAAGTAGTAGAATTGGGATTTGAATTCAGGTCCTCTGTTTCTCAATCATCACCTCATTCCAGTTTCATCTTTAAAGTCTTTAGAGCCTCTAAATTCAAGTCTTTAGAGACTCTAAGTCTGAAGTAAAAACCAAATTCATAATTAAAATTACCTCCTAAATGCATATTGCTACTAATGGCTTTTGCTTTCTTTTAAATCACATCAGATTTCCCTAAATTTAAATTACTTAAAATGATGCCTAAAAGAACCCCTACTCCTCCTCCATTGCTTTCTTTCTCTTTTTTTCACCAGTTGTTCCCTTCATGTTTCCTCCACCTCAAAAGTGGATCCACTCTGCACTTTCTCCAGCAGCTTTTTATTTTACCAAGATGTTACTGACATCTGGTGGTAAAAAATAGTTAATTGCAGGTTTAAACTTAACCAGAATTCTATGTAGACCTTTCTCCCCACTTTGCTTGCTATCCCATAGTTTCTAGGAATGCATTAGGGGAAAAATAGGATCTGCATGCATTGTATACCAGATCATTTTCCATCTCAAGAAAGGGAACAAAAGTAAATGAGGGATAGAATTTGGAACTCAAAACTTTTTGTTAAAAAAATTTTAACATGTAATTAAGAGGAAAATAAAATATCTTTAAAAGGTTCTTTAAAATCTAGATTTCTTAAAATGAACAATCAACAAGTCATCTTTGTGGCCACTAAAAAATTGCTTCTGCTGTAGACCAATTTACTCCTTTCCTTCCATCCACTTTGGATGAGAAGTCCCCATTTACTTTGGGTATAAAAATTCTCCTCCCTAGCCATTGCTTCCTTTTGTATGTTTTTTCTCACAACCACCACCATCCCCCATCAGAATGTAAGCTACTTGAAGGCAAGAATTGTCTTTAATTTTTGTATTTGTATTCCCAGCCTAGTCCTTGGCACATAGTAAACTCTCAATAAATGCTTTTTATTCATTCATTCCTCCATGGATCTGCTTTAGTTCTAGCACAAAATTAAAATTCATTTTCTTGAGTTTTGGAGTTTTTCCAAAATCGCCCAAGGCAAATACTTGTCTAGTCTATTTTTGTAATCTTCCAGAAATAGATTTCTACCATCAAGCAAAAATCAATGGACAAAAGCATTATTTTTAAAAGTCTAACTATAGATTACAAACAACAAAATATTATTCAATTCAATAAACATTTAAGTGCTTTGCTGTATACAATGTACTGTACCAAATACTGGTAATCCAGAAATAGACATAATCCTGATCTTCAAAAGGTATTCATGCTAACGGGGGATACAAAATATATTTAAACAATGTAATAAAAGATAAATCCACTTAGAATGAAGAATACATACACTAGAAATCTGGGTGCACAGAAAAGCTCTCTAGAGAATAATTTTCTTTAAGTCCCAGGTAAAATTCCACCTTCTACAGAAAGCCTGTCCCAATCCCTCTTAATTCAAGTGCCTTTCCTCTCTTATTTATTTCCTATTTATTCTGTACATATATGTATATATTCATTTGCTTACTGTCTCCTCCATTTAGATTATGAATTCCTTGATGTCAGGGACTGTCTTTTACCTCCTTTTGCATCCTCAGAAATTAGCACTTTGCCTGACACATAATAGGCACTTCATATTGACACTTTTATTGACTGACTGACAATGGAGAAAACCCTAAAATGGAGTTTGAGAAGTTGGGTTCTGATATCTATTCTCTATATGACCGTGGTTAAGTCATCCATCACTCCCTGGGTATCAGTTTCTTCACCAATAAAATGAAGATTCTAAACTAGATTCCCTCTGAGGTCCCTTCCAGTTCTGGATCTGTGACCCAATGATCCTTAGAGGAAGGTAAGATCCCTGAAAGGTTGAGTTGAAGAAGGTGTACATTCCTAGCATGGCAGATAGAGATCCTGTACAAAAACCCAGAGAAACACTATGTAGTTTACTTTGATTGGAAGGTATAAACTGTGAAAGGGAATGATGAGAAATGAGGTTGGGAAGAAAGTGGGGAGTCAAGAGCTTCCATGGAGGGTTTCAGATTCAAGGCTGAGGCATCTGTATTTTCTCCTCAACAAAGATAGATACTGATCAGAACTATTTTATATTTTGGCAGCTATATAAAGAAGGATTAAAAAGAGAAAAAGATTGGGAGCTGAAAAACAAGTTGAGTATAATACAAATAATGCATATTTTTCTTTTTACCATCCAAGGTAACATACAAGATTCTACAGGTCTTAATTACTCAACAGAATCAGAAAACAAACACAAAACATAACCAGTTGTTGGCTCACTTTGCCCCTCCCCAAGTATCAATTCTCACCTATCTTAAAGCATTAGGAGAGAAACAATGATAAATAAAAAGAAGAGAGAGGAAAATTCATCTAAATGAGTCTATTTTACAAGGAAAAGAATTCTGGGAGAGAATGTACCTGATCATTCTGGACCTATTAGACAGGATGGACCAGATTCCGATTACAGTGAGGCTTGCAATGTGGATTCAGCCAGTGCTCCAGAAACTGCTCTTCTGCTCTCTGTTCCAGCTGAAGAAGGTATAGCATATACTCCTATTGAAAAGAAAACATCACATTATGGGGAGGGGAAAATGGATTTATTTAGGCTTATCTGTCCACTCAATCAATTGGCTTGTTTTAAACATTGTTTTAGGCAATGGATTTACAAAGAATAAATATGAAATATCCCTGAAGGAAATTACATCCTATCAGAGACAACATATATACATATGACTAACACAAAATATATATGAAATAAATACAAGGAGGTTTGGTAGGGAGATGCTAATCTTTGGGAAAGATCAGGAAAGGCCATATGGAGAAGGTAATGTTTAAACTGGGTTTTGAAGGCAACTAAGGATTCTAAGAGACCAAGATGGGGAAGTAGTGTATTTCCACCATTTGGGGATAACAAACACCAAGGAATGGTGATAAGAGAAATGGAGTATTGTCTCTGAGTTACACTAAGGACAGTCTATATAGACCATAGAGTACATGAAAAGAGTAACACATAATGAGACTATAAAGATCGGATGGAGCCAGATTGCAAATAACTGAAATGTCAATCAAATGAATATATATATATATATATATATATATATATATATATATATATATATATATATATATATATATATATATATATATATATATATATATATATATATATATATATATATATTGGAAATTACAAGGACATCTGGAATTTGCTAATTTGGCTATCTGGGCTTTAGGAAAATCACTTTGGAGGCTTTCTGGAAAAGGAGAAAAAGATCAATTAAGAGGTTATTGTAATAGATCAAGTGAAAGGTAGGGTGGTAAATATATAAACTATTTTTTAAATCTGCATAGGAATCATCTTTAAACCTATACAGACTGATGAGATCACCAAGGGAGAGGGCAAAGAACGAAGAAGTACCAAGATGGAACTTTAGGAGAAAAAAATAAATGACTCAGCAAAGGAATCCGAGGAAGAATGTCAGATAAGAGATCGTAAAACATAGAATCATAAGGGACGATGTCAACTCAGAGTAAAAATGATAAAATCTTATGAATGAAGACTATGAAGATTCAAGTGGTGCTATAGAATAAGTGGCTGAAGACTCATTTGAAATGTGATTTCTTTTCAGTGATTTAACAAAGACATTATTTTATTAGTGTAGGAATTGTGCAGCAGATAACCACTCTTTTTCATAAAAATAGTCTTTACTATAAATGAATGTTCTATAAGGACTTT
This sequence comes from Sminthopsis crassicaudata, assembly GCF_048593235.1. Taxonomy (NCBI): domain Eukaryota; kingdom Metazoa; phylum Chordata; class Mammalia; order Dasyuromorphia; family Dasyuridae; genus Sminthopsis; species Sminthopsis crassicaudata. The sequence goes on from NC_133620.1 coordinate 363,429,244, forward strand.
TAAATAAATATATTCAAAATAGAATTCATTATCTTTTCTTCCACCTGTTTCACTCCTCTTCCTAGTTGCTCTATTTTTTGAGCGGTCGTTGTCCTTCCAATCACCCAAATTCTCTCTTACTGGACATATTCAATCAATTAAGTCTTATGAAATTTACTTCCATCATATCTCTCACATTTTCTCTTTATCTCCAATCACAGGACTACCCTAATTTAGGCCCTCATTCAATTTTAATCTGGACTACTGCATAGCTTCCTAATTGGGTTCCCTGATTCAAATTTCTCCAAAACGTCCTCCACACAGCAGCTCAAATACTGTTCCTAAAGCACTGGTTTGACCATGTCATTCTCCTACTAAACAATAAGAGGCTTTCTTTAATTTCTAGGATGGAAAAAAATTCTTCTGTTTGTCATTTAAAAGTCTTCATAAACTTACATAAACTGATACAAAGTGAAGTAAGCAGAACCAGAAGAATACCATACCTTGTAAACAGCAATATTGTGTAATGATTAGCTGTAATTGACTTAGCTTTTCTCAACAATAAAATGATCCAAGAATAGTTCAAAAAGCTTATGATGGAAAATATTATCCACATACAGAAAAAGAGCTAATGGATTATGAATGGAGATCAAAGCATATTATTTCCATTTTATTCTTTCATGGTTTTTTTCTCCTTTTATTCTGTTTCTTCTTTTACAACATGACTTATATGGAAATATGTTTTACATGATTGCATGCTTATATATATATGTATACAGACATATATATGTACCTCATATCAAATTGTTTATGGAAGGGGAAGGGAAAGGAAATGAGAAAATTTGGAACTCAAAATTTTATTTTAAAAATGAATGTTCACATGAGTTTCTTAATAGAAGGTTGGGGAGAATAAAAAAGAATATTAAAAATTGTCTTTATATGTAATTGGAAAAAATACCATTTAAAACAAAACAAAAGCCATTTACAACCTAATTCCAATGTATCTTTCTAGTCTTAGTCCACATCTTTCTCCTTCAAATATCCTTTAGTCTGTCCCAAGTGACCTTGATCTTCCTCACAAATGACCTTCCATCTCCAGCTTCTGTTTTGTCCCCAGTGCCTAGAATGTACTGCCTTTTCACTTTCCCCATCTTGGAATATCCAGTTTCCTTCAAAGCACATTTCAAATACTATCTCTCACTTCCTAATCTCTCCAATTGAAATGAATGTCCTCCAAAATCACCTTACATTTTTGTATATACTAAGATGTGTATATGCTGTCTCATATACATTCAATAAAATATATTTCATTTTGCATTTCTGTCTTTGTATGCCCAATGTATAACACAGTAACTGGGGCTCAGTAGCTTTTTAATAAATGACTACTCATTGAGTGATCCATGAATTGTATTGGCCAATTTCCTTTAATCTGGGAGAAGAGGAGGAGGCATTAACAAATAGAGCCATAACAATTCCAGAAAAATAATAGCATCAAAATGGATTTTAAACATTCTCAAATTCAACCTCTTACCCAAGACAAAAAATACATTCTGTGAAATTTCCCAATCATTGGTCAACCATCCTCTGCCTAGGTTGCGAGTAAAGAGCTCATTCAATATAAGACAAGCCATTCCATTGTTAGATACCTCTGCAACTGTTTTCCTCCTTATATTGACACTGGAATCTATGCAACTATAACTTCCACCCATTGAATACAGAGAACAAATGTAGTTCCATAAATCTTTGACTATTTTAAGACCATTTTCCATCTACCATCACTGCAACCTCAAACCTTCCTTTCTCTAGTCTGTTTCCTGAGTTCTTTCAATAATTTTTTTTTTATAAAATTAGATTCAAAAGTGGACAAGACCTTGGAAATCTTACAGTTCTACAGATGAGTGAAGAGAAGCCTGGGGAGTAACATGACTTGATGAAAGTCACCTGGTGATTGTTGTTGTTGGTCCAGCATTTTCAAAGAGGACCAGTGACATTGCAGGTGATGTCCTAACTTGTGCATGAATTGCACTTATGGGCAGAATTGCACAAAATCATCACAGCTTCTTTCTCTTATCCAAAGTCATCAAAGATCAGTGGCAAGACAAAAGTCAAGATCACTGACAATGACCCAGGATGCAGTGGATGACCTTGATGTCTTTGATGTCTGACTAATTTCTAATTCTAAGCACTTAATAGTACCTGCTTCAGTTGTTTTCCCAATCATTGTAACACATTATTCTCACCCAACTATTCTACCAAGGGAAGTTTTTACACTCTTGGTATGTCTAGGTTGCAAGTAAAGAGTTCATTCCTTACTTACCTTACCCCTTTCTTACCAATAGGTTTGAGACCTGTCTGTTATCCTCAACTTTATTTAGCCCTTAGGTGGCTTACTATGGAATGTGGCCACCGCACATGCTACAGTTTCTTAAAGCCACAGGTGAGAGTTGGATGAGAGGAAGACACTAAAGGGTTGAACATCCCAGAAAAGGGTTCAGCAAATCCTCACATCAGTAATGCCAATCTAAATACCCCATATACTCCACACTGGTAATAAGTAGCAGGACAGCATTTAAACCAATTCTTCTGACTGCAAATTTATCAATTTTTCCACTGCACCATTTTTTCCTCCATTTGAGACAACATGTAGATCTCTCACCATCATGGTCATCCTCCAATGAACACAAATTGTGTCTTTTAGCTTTGAAAAAAACTTTCATTAGATGCTACCATCTCAAATAATTATCATCTTACAATTGTCCCTTTCTCAACTAAATTCCCTGAAAATGTCATCTACACTGTGACCCTATTTCCTCTCCTTTCACTTTCTTTTCTTTTCATTTTATGCTTCCAATCTCATCATTCAATTGAAATTCTCTCTCCAAATTTACCTTTGTATATCTCTTAGTGCTGAATGAATAGCAAGCACTTAATAAATGTTTGCTGATAAATCTAATTGTTCTTTCTCAATTCTCATCCAGCTTCACTCTTTGTAGCATTTGACACAACTGATAAGACTTCCACCTGGATTCTGTTCTCTGAGTTTTCATGGCACTGCTCCTTCTGGTTTTCTTTCTCCCTATCTGGCAATTTGACTTCAATCTCCTAATTGCTATATGATAGCTGCGTGTATGTTTCTATATACCCAGTCCTTGTCTCTCTGCTGATTTCTAGTCTTGCATCACCAGCTGCCTAATAGACATCTCAGAGGAATCTTAAACTCAGCATGTCCAAAAGTGAACTCATTATTCCTCCTTGCCCAAAACCTACCCCTCTTCTATAATTCTTTATTACTGCCAAGAGCTTCACTATCTTCCTAGTCATCTACATTCACAATTCCAGTGTCATCATTGATTTCTCAATTCACCCCTCATCTTCAGTCAATTGACAAATCTTATCATTTCTATTTCCATAACATCTCTTGCATATGTCCTCATTTCTCCACTACCACAATCAACATCCTAATTCATGTTGCTATTACCTCTTGTTTGAAATATTGCAACAGATTTCTCATTGATCTTCTTGACTCAAGTCTTTCTCCACTGTAGTCTGTTCTGCATTTAACTACCAAAGTTGTAGCCCTAAAGTATAATTCTAATCATTACACTCCAAATCAATAAACTTCCATTGCCTTTCTATTACCTCTAGGATCAAATATAAAATTCTCCATTTGATAGTTAAAGCTCTTCATAATGTGATCTTCCTATATTTCCCACCTTCTTATTCATTTCTTCCCATAAATGCATCATATATATCTATTTATTGCTTCTCCCATTGTCACTCCATCTCCAAACACTATGCCTTTGCTCTGGCTGACCCTCATGCCAGAAATACTCTTTTCTACATCTATTGTTCTTCAAATTCTTGCGTTCTCTAAATATACTATAATTTGATATACTTACATAATTTAATATAATTCTTCTTAAGTTGTTCAAATGATACTTTTTTTTCAGGAAGCCTTTTTTCTTTCCCCCAGCTATTGGTGCCTTTCCCTCTAAGGTTATCTGTCAGTTATTATACTGAATCATCTATTAGAATACGATACCCTTAAAAACAAAATTATTTTTTGCTTTTTTCTTTGTATTCCCAATGCTTAGCAATGCCTATTACACACATTGTAAGTACTTAATAAATGTTTGTTGATTAACTGATAGATTGTGAATGAAAGCAATGGCTTCTTCAGACTACTATGAGACATAAAAGAAGTGATCTGTTTTGTTTTGTTTTTCCAACTAAAACTTGTCCATTTAAGTGATGACATTAAAAAGAAAAAAGCATTTAGCTATACTAAGAAGTTTTTTCTTATTTGTTTTTATTAAGTAGCCAGGAATGGATCACCAGGACAGTCTAAAATGTTTTTCTAATTTATGTTTTAGATGTGAAATGTCTCTTGTATTCTGTCTGTTCCTCACCCCTCTGCTTCTGAGGAAGATTTCTTCTCAACGCTCCTCACTCAGCACAATGAAGATATAATCACCAGGGTGAGCACAGTACCTAACTAAATAGCATCAGGTTAGTGGATATCAGTACTATCTACTGATTAAGATTAGGAGTTGAAGAGAAACTTAAAGAAGAAAGCTTAAGCATAGCAAAATATATACTAGTAGTTATTGGTTATTTTACAATTATCAAATAATAAAAATAATATGATAAATAATAAATAATAAGAATAGATTTAAGATCTATTTTATTAATTCTCTTAGGAGAAAGAGCTCTAGATTAAAAGTCAGAAGACCAGGATTCTAGTTCTGATTCTGCTACTAATTAGCATATGACTTTGAAGAATGTAATACAAAAAAACATATTTAGGGATTAGGTAGAGAGCACTATAGGTGCTAGGGGAGATACAAAGTTTGGACAAGATACAGTTTCTGTCCTCAAAGACTGATCACTTTACCCTTTCTGGACCTCAGTTTCCTCATCTTTAAAAGCTAATTATGTAACTATAAGATCAATAAAGTCTCTTCTGTTTCTATGACTATTATTGCAAATGTTTTTTTAATCCATTAGCTTTTTCTCTCTACTCCACATCCTTGAAATTTGATACCAAATTTCTTATACACAGATATGTAAGAAGAAAAACATACTGATGTTATTCATGTCACTAAGTATCTCTTGGTAAGAAGGAAGAATAATTGTGTTGAAGGGCGGATGATTCATTGTTGATAGAATAAGATTTGATTTTTTTCTAGGAGGCTTCTATCCTGTCTTCCTGCTTCTATCCATTATTATTTTTCTGGCTAAGGCTGATTGGCTGAAGGAAGTCTCTCCTCAAAGCCTTTACATATTTTCAGTAAGAATCCAAGGGAGCCATTGTTCAGACGCACAAGGAGCTCCCTCTTCCCTACTGGAAGTTTGGTGCTGACTGAAAAAACTGCCTACTGGTGACCTAGAGACTAGGACATCTGTTGCATTCTGATTAGTTTGACTAAAACAACAGTGATAACCAAAACAAATTAAAACTGCATGGTTCCCACTGAAAAGCAAGGGAACTCAGTCAAGTTAGACATTACACAGTTCATTCTTTTGAAACTTTATGTCATGCTTTCTTTCTTTAAAAATGAAACACACTCAGTATTGAATTTAAACTTCCTAAATGTCTTTCCAAAATGTTTAATAATCTCCATTTGCATAATAATTAATACCTCACATTTTTATACTATGTCAGCATGGTGTAGTGGATATAATATTGTATTTGGAATCAAGGGACCTGAGTTCAAGCCACAGCCCATCCACTTAACCATTTGTGTAACTTTGAGCAAAGAAATTTATTTCTCTGGGGCTTAATTTTCTTATTTGAAAAATCTAGACTAGACAATCTTTAAAGTCTCTTAAGGTTAACAAAACATTTTTCTCACAACAAACATGGAATAGATTTTACAAATACTATACTCCTATTTTACAATTAAGAAAACCGAGGTATAAAGAGGTAAAATGGCTTGTTCAGGGTCATACAGCTTATGAGAAAGGATACAAGGATATGAACAAAATCTCCTGACTTCAAATATTTCTATCACACCATGTTGTATAAACACTTCTGTTTATTGTATAAATGTTAGTATTACATTAGGTTTTTTAAAATTTCATCAATGGGAGTTGGAGCCAAGATGGAGTAAAGGCAGAGACTTCCCTAAGTTCTCCCCTAAACCTCTCTAAATAATTTTAAGTAATGACTCTAAACAAATTCTAGAGCAGCAGAAGCCACAAGAATACAGAGAGAAACAATTTTCCATCTCAAGATAACTTGGAAGGTTGAGAGTAGAACACAGTCCAGGCACAGGCCATGCCAGCAGAGTGGGCCCTAGCAAACCAGAAGCCAGTCTTGGGAGCCAATCAATCAGCAGGAGCAATGGTAATTTCTAGCTCGCGGGCCACAGAAGGTAAAGTGGTCAAAGAACTGGTCAGAAGGAAATTATAGAGGGTGTCTTTGCTAGCACTGAGGCAGGACTGTTGCTCACAGTCCTGGGTGTCAGTCCCAGGAAGAAGAAGAGTATTAGCACACCATACTTGCAATCATAATAGAGCAAGGACCCTCCTCACAGTACCAGGACAAAAAAAGAGTAATTTTAGTTGCAGACCAGAGCACAAGCTAGGAGAGTAGTAAACACATCTCACCTTAGAGCCTATCTTCTTGGAAGAACTAAAAACTTAGAGATCCCTAGAACTATCTCTGAAAACAGCTACACAAAACCCCTGAAACTTAGGACAGTGCACCCTCCACTCTGGACGCAGAACAAAGAGTTAAAAATCAAGTAACAGGCTGAAAAATAAGCAAACAAGAAAAAAATATTCTGACAATAGAAAGTTATTGTGATGACAAGGAAAATCAAAACACACATTCAGAAGATAATAAAGTCAAAGCTCCTATAGCTAAGCCTCCAAGAAAAATATGAATTGGTCTCAGGTCATGGGAGAACTCAAAAAGGATTTTGAAAATCAAGTAAGAGAAATAGAGGAAAAAATGGGAAAAGAAATGAGAGCAATACAAGAAAATCATGAAAAACAAGCCAACAGCTTAGTAAAGGAGACCAAAAAAATGCTGAAGAAGACAACACCTTTAAAAAAAAGACTAAGCTAAATGATAAAGAAAGTACAAAAAGCCAGTGAGGATAAGAATACCTTAAAAAGCAGAATTGTCCAAATGGGAGGAAAAATCCACTGAAGAAAACAAGTACTTTAAATAAAAATTAGGAAGGAGATGTGAAAGCTCACTGAAGAAAATAATTCCTTTAAAAATTACTGCCAAGGGAGGATTCTGGGAATGTAACAGAATAGGTTAGCAAATTTCAAGCTCTCTCAATTTCCCCTAAAAATAAAATAAATTTGCTTCTGAACACTGACTGGTGAAAACCAAGAAGACTTGGGGCAGAATGGGGATCTTTCTGATACAACTCAACAAGATCTGAAGAAAGGCTGGGGATTAACCTGTCTGAAGTGCAACCACCTCCAGGTTAGCTCTGCAGAAACATCAAGTGGGGATCCCTCAGGTTAGCTGGCTGTGGCTGGAGCCCCAGAAAGAACCACAGACACTTTCATCTTCCAGACAGTTTGTTGAGTGAGGGTTTGAATCCAGGAAGACAGAGTGAACCTCCACTGATTGGAAATGCCAAACCCAGCTGTGCTGCTGATCATCTCCCTGGGTGAGAAGGAACCAGTATACCAGGAGTGCAGAGGCAGTGGGGCAAGGATGCTGCTGGTTGTGGAAACTTGCAGGAGGGTGGAGCTCTTGGTTTGGGGTTTCTGGTCAAAGTGGAGAGCTGAAGGGATGCTTGAGGCATCATCTCCCCCACCCCATGTTTAGAGGTGCTTACACTAATGCCTCACCAAGAAGAAAGAACCTCACCATTGAAACATATTATAGGAACAGGGGAGATCAGGATTCATCTTCAGAGGGAGACATTTTAATTGAAAAAAAAGCTTCTACCTCAAAGAGTACTATGAAATGGCCTCCTGATCAGAGAGAATTTGTAGAAGAATTCAAAAATCAAATGAGAGACATTGAGGAAAAACTAAAGAAAAAAATTAAAACCATCCAAGAAAAACAAGATTAAGAAAAAATTTTAACCAATTAGAAAAGGAGGTAGAGAGTCTCAAAGATGAAAATAATTCTTACAAAATTAGAATTGGACAAAGGGAAGCCAGTAAAGCTATGAAAGACCAAGAAATAACAAAACATTATAAAGAATGAGAAAATAGAACAGAATATGGAACATTGTATAAGAAAAACAGCTGCTACGATAAAAGACCACAGGATTTAGAATCCTTTCTATAGATAAACAAAAGAATTAGGCCTGTGGTCAAAAGCATCATCTCTAGCAAAATTATAAGATAAAACAGAACTTGCAGAGTTTCAAGATTTTCTATTAATCAAACCCAAACTTAATAGAAATTTTAACATATAAAAATCAATATCAAAGAGCAATTTTAAGGAACACAATATGGACAAACTGTTTAAATGTGAACAAATTGATTATGTCTTTTTTTACATGGGAAATATACTTTATGTTTAAGATTTACATCAATAATAAGGTAAGCGCAAAGATTAGCAGAATGAAGGTAAAAATACTAAAATGAGTTAAAATTCCCAGAAATATTATAGCCAAATTCAGAGCTGCCAGATCAAGAAGTAAATCTTGCAAGTAGCCAGGAAGAAACACCTCAAATATTGTGAAGACAAGGTCAGAATAACATGAAATTTAGCATGATATTCCAGAGAACAAAGGAGCTAAGATTACAACACAAGAATCACCTACCCAGCAAAACTGGGTATATTCCTTCAAAGGAAAAATACACATTCAATGAAATAGAGGACTTTCAAGCATTTTTGATGAAAAGACCAGAACTGAATAAAAAATCTGACTTTCAAATACAAGTCTCTGGAGAAATATAAAAAGGGAAATAGGCAAGGGAAATCATAGGGGACTTAATGAGCTTGGATTGTTTGCAACCATACATGGGAAGCTGATATTTAAAATTCAAAAGAAATTTTTCATTATTAAGGCAGTTAGAGGGAGTCTATATAGACAGTGAGCATAGGTGTTACTTTTATGTGAATGGATGATATCTAAATCTAAAATTTAGTATTAGTATTTCATCTAAAAATATGAAATTAAAGGATGAGAGAAGAATATAGTGGCAGAGAGGGAAATTGGATTAAAGAGAGAATAACATACACACCCAATTGAGTATAGTGATGGAAAGAAATGAAGATTGAGGGCTAGAATAGTCAGAAGCAAAACACTTTGAGGAGGGACAGGGTGAAAGGAAAGAATGGACTAATACAATTGGCAAGGAGTAATTGTAGGGGGGAGGAATTTGAAACAAGTTTCTCTGATAAAGGCCTCATTTCTCAAAGATACAGAGATCTATGTCAAATTTATAAAAATAAGAGCCATTAATGGAGTTTTGAACTGATTCAACAATTCTATAGAACAAATTGGGACTATGTCCAAAGGACTATAAAATCATGCAAACCCTTTGATTTAGCAATACCAAATCTCTATACCAAAAGAGACTTAAAAAATAAAAAGGAAAGGGACTTATATGTACAAAATAAATAGTTATAATAGTTCTTTTCTGGTGGCAAAAAAATTAAAATTGAAGGGATGCCCATAAATTAGAGAATGTCTAAATAAATTGTGGTTTGTGATTATGATGGAGTACTATTATGCTATAAGAAATGATGAGCAGGATGCTTTTAGAAGAACCTAGAAAAATTTCCATGAGCTGATGCAAAATGAGATGTCCTGTGTACATAGTAACAGCAATATTGTAAGATGATCAGCTGTGAATGACATAATTATTCTCAGTATACAATGATTCAAGAGAACTCTGAGGAACTTATGATGAGGAATATAATCCATATTCAAAGAAAGAACTGGTCATGTCTGAATACAGATTGAAGCATATTTTTTTCATTTTCTTTATTTTTTATGGGATTGCTTTTAGTCTGTTTTCTTTCACAACATGACTATTATGGACTTGTTTTACATGACTACACATGTATAACCTATATCAAATTGCTTGCATTCTCAATGAGGAGGAGAATGGGGAAAAATAAAATGTTAAATTAAAAAAAATAATTTCATCAATGATATTCCCCCTCTTTTGAGAACGGTTAGCCTTCCTATACCTCTGGCTTTTTTTCTATTTTTTGTGTTCATGTGTTTAAACTTTCACTCACTCCCTAATGTTAGAATGTAAGCTTCTTGAGGGATAGTTTTCACCTTTTCTATATATTCCCATGTTTTAATATAATGCCTGGAATGCAGTAAGTGCTTAATAAATGCTTTTTGTTAATAAATGATTTTGATTAAAATGCCTTTTGATTTGATCAAATGATTTTGATTATTTGAATTACTATAATTCATATTTCATCAATAAGATTCTAAAGTTTTTGTGAGTTATTATTGCCAAAAAAGAGTAACTACCAACCCACCTGCATTTTTTCTCATCCCTATAAAATCTTTATGAGAATATTTTATGCACATATTGGGAGTTTTATGGATGAAAAGATGAGGAAATAATGAGGCTTTTGCAGACATTTTCTATTGAATTTTTATAGTTATATGATTTGCTGGAAGGTGTTAGATAATACAAAATTCTACTGTGTATATTGCTCCTTGATAATTGCCCCAAATTTTTAAGCAAATTTTGACTCACCAAAGAAAAATATACAAAGGTAGCTGGATGGCACAGGAGATAGCAATCTGGATCTCCGATTAAGAAGACCAGAGTTCAAATACAACCTCAGATATCTACTAGCTATGTGATCCTGCACGTCACTTAATCATAATTTCTTCTTATATAAATTGAGGATAATTAGTAGTATCTACTTCCCAGGGTTGTTGTGAGAATAAAATAAGATTTGTTTAAAAAAAAAACTATAAATTTTAAAGTGTTAAATAAATGTTATCTATAATTACTTTATATTTCAACAAGTCTCTTTTGCCCAAATTAAATTCTTATACTTGGAAATCAAATCAATTTGGGACAATCAATATTTATGCCATACATCCTGCACGATGTATGGCATAAATATTGATTGTCACAAACTGATTTGCAGTCTAATTTAAGTATGCAATTTAATCAATGTAGGAAACTTATTGAGGCATTTGACTCTTTTCTTAACAAAGCAAAGCATTGGAAAGTCACTCAACTGTGTAGTAGTTATAGTACTAATAAGAATCTTCTAGAAACATGTTTTGAATTATGTCAGCAAATGAGTAAAATAAAGAAAGGAAAAAAAAAACAATCCCCAGTATCCATTCCTAGTAAACAAAGTCTAATCCTGAAGATAGTTGAGCAAATAAGACAGGTAGCTATTTTCCCTCACAAGGGAGGAAAATTTGATACAGAGGAAGGTCAAGATGCAATTTCAAAGGAAGCTTTGGCCACTGGAGATTAGAGAGATTTGGCAGAGAACGAGTTTTCCAGGTCTGTGGAGTCAGGACAGGAATAATGCTATCTCCAGTTGTCCTGATCTATATCAGGACACTGGACCCACATGGTCTGGGAGTAGAAAGTGAGACTGATGACTTTGCTCAGCTTTCCTTCACTTAAATCCAAATCACAGCATCATCTCCCTGATATTCTCTTCAAGAAGGAAGAAAAAACAACAAATGCTAGTTTGAATAACTTTGTTCACCAGCACCACCCAGAGGTTATAGAAGAAAGAACCATTGAAACGTTTTAACAGAATATAAACAAATATGACCATAAATCATAAATGGCCTTAGAGGCCACTGAGTCTAACCCATTCATTTTACAGACAATGAAACTGAGGTCTGGGGAGGTAAGCATTAAAGAACCTATTTAAACTCAGGTTTTCTCACTTATTCTGCCTCCCCAATATTGTATTCTAATGCAATAAATTCCTAACCAGAACTATCCAAAGAATACAGTAAACAAGGTTACAACAGACCATACAGTAAAAGTACAATGGTACATTTGCTTTGTATCATTTGTCTATTTGGCAAACTCTAGCAAAATATTCTTTTTAAGCAAAAACCAAAAACTGACAGCTTTGCACTCTCTGTACTCTTGGCCAGGCTATTTGAACAAAACAAAACAAAACAAAACAAAACAAAAAAGGTCTGAAATATTTCCCCCCAACTTGAGTGAACAAAAAAGAAAGCAAAAACAGGGATTCTTATATACATCAAGTACTTTCTATCAGGGAAGTATCTATCTGTTTATCCTTAGAATCAGGGAATTGCTGTTGCACCACTCAATAAGAATAAAAGGGAAAACTATATCTTATATGCATATATGGATATCACAAGTGAGAACAGTATTATCATAGAGAAAATAAAGTGAGCATCTTTACTTGTTAACAAGAATCACATTATTCTAAAGGAAAAGATGTAATTCTTAGACTTTCAAATACTATAGTAATTCCCCATCTGTAGCAATAGCAGTCCTTTGCTGGGAAGTTTCTCTCCAAGTGATTATTTTATAAGAAAGAAAATATCTGAGATTTTAATAAATAAAAAAAAAAAGATTTGGAATACTTGCTCAAACATTCAAATATTTCAATAATCAAGATAGTTGGAAAAAACAGCCACGGAGACACATAACAGTTACCAAAAAAAAAATGTATTAAGAGGTAACAAAAGGTAGAAGGGCCCCACTCACTTTTGAGTCTTTTCCAAGAGGAAAGCTATTTAATTAATTATCCCTAAATGTTAAGATCACCAGGTAACATCACAGTTTCCCCATTCCATCTCCAAATTAGGAAAGTGTGGTACCAGATAATAGTGTGATAAGAACAATAAAAGAGGGGGTTATATGGAGAATAATTTATTTCAACGGTGTAGGGAACCCTGATGAGAAAATCACCTCTATCAATGAAGGTCAGTAGTTTCTCTGCAAGTTAGTCTTGGAAAGTTAATTGGAACTCTGAGAGGTTAAGGGACTTGTCCAATGTCACAAAGTCAGTATTATTGTCATTATTGAGGAAACAGAGGCAGACTTTGGATTGTTTGTTTGGATTTTTGCAAGTTTACCCAGGATTGTACAATAAATATATGAAGATGGATTTAAATTCAGGTTTTCTTGATTCCAGAGCCATTCCACTGAGCTACCAACTGCCTCTCCATTACTATGTGAACTGACGATAGTTTTGCCACCAATGACCAGAAACATGTCAGAAAAGGAAATGGACCGGTCATCTGGAAAAGTCAATAGGCCACCATTGTATAGCATTGATTTAAAACTGACTTAATGGTCAATTGATGTAAAATGTTAAAAAACATTTAAAAGATAAGTTTCCAAAGCATCATTGTAGGACATAAGTTGAAAAGGTAAGGAATAGTCACATTAATGAGATCATAGACCCTTGAAGTATCAGTGTCTTTCATTAAGCATTGAACTGAATACCTAATTACAAGAACAAAAAAATTATAAACTATTTTATTCTTTCTTCTTTTCCTGCAAACACATAAAGCAATCTTTCACCTTAAGCACAGAGGGATTTCTGAAGAAAGAAGAACTGTTCTAGACTTCAGTTTATTTTTTCTTTGCCAAATGAGTAACTCTGGGTGACTCACTTTTCTTCAATAAATTTAGAAGCAAAACTTAAAAATTAATGAAGGTCACCATGGGTGGTAACGGACCAACACAGAGAACTTAAGATCATACTGGAAAGTGCCTCAAAGATCACTTCATCCAAACCCTCCTTTCACAGCAAAGGAAGCTGAGACCTAGAGAATTTGAGTTACAGGCCAAAGGTTACAAGTGATAGAGCTGGGATTCAAACTCACATGCTCTTGCTCCAGATCCACTTCACCACATTTGTCATCATTTGTCCTTCCTCATAGTGTCCAAACATTATGGAGGTAGAGAGACAATTGGTAAGTAAGTATATGTATCTGGGCAAATCTTCTCTCATGTATCCTTCATACTGATATTCAATTTAGTGATTGGTTGTCCTGAGAAAGCCATTCAGACCTATTTGACCAGTGTTACCTATGTTCCAAAACCAGGGGTTTTTAACATGGGGCCCATGAATTTGGACCTCTTGACTCTAGGGCTAGCACTCTATCCACTGCACCATCTAGCTGCCCCCATGAATTTGGGTTGTTATAAAATATACATGTATATGGACATATATATATGCATATATATAAATGACTCTTTGTGTCTATAATTTCACTCTAATTGGTTTCATTTGCAATCCTATGTGTATTTTGCATTTAAAAACCATTATCCTAAGCTTACACATGAACTTCACCTGACTATCAAAGAGGTATGTGACATAAGAAAAATTTTCTGCAGTCTAGACCCATAATTTCCCTTTCTCTATTAAAAATCTGCTCTCAACCAGGATTTCTACTCTGAAAAGGGATTGTTCAACATTTTATGTTCATGTATTTATAACTAATTGCTACTTATTCAGTAATCTGCTCTCCTGTATATTTGCCTTTCAATAGAAGATCCTTCCTTGACCCAGATGGCAAATTTTCTCCTTTTTTTCTTTTTGAGGCAAAACTCCTTTTGAGATAGGCTCATTTTCTTTTTTAATGTACTTTATTTTTCCAAATACATGCAAAGATAGTTTTCAATATTCATCTGTACAAAACCTTGTATTCCAAATTTTTCTCCCTCTCTCCTAGCCCTCCCCAAGACAGCAAGCAATCCGATAGGTTACATATTTCCATATTTATCATGCTTTAAGATAAAAAATTGATCAAAAGGAAAAAAACACAAGAAAGGGAAAAAAGCAAACATACAATAACAACAAAAAGGTGAAAATACTATTCTTTTAAACCACATTCAATCTCCTTAGTTCTCTCTCTCGATGTGGATGGCACTTTCCATCACAAGTCTATTGGAGTTAATTTGAATCAGTTCATTGTTGAAAAGAGACACAAGATTAACTTCCTAATATCTTTATTTAAAGCTTTGGAGATGTGGCCCTTTAGGTTTTGCATCTTAGAGACATTTAGTATACTCAATCCCATTTTACAGATAAAGAGCCTGGTCTGAGAAAGGTGAGATAGTTTACCCAGGGTCACATAGCTACTGGAAGTCCAAGGCTGAAAAACCTGAATCTCCTAATGCTCATTTGGTGCTCATTCAATAAAAATAATGAAATAGCATTCATATGATGGTTTAAGACATGTATTTTACATAAACTATTTTATTTGCTCCTCAAAACAACCCTATAATTTCTCATTTTACAGATAAAAAAAATTGAGCCACAGAAAGTGATTTGCTCATAAAAACATAAAGAATAAATGCAGTAAGAATCAGAAGTTCTTCCTGACTCCAAATCTATCATGCAAATCTAGTATTCTATTTAATGCTCTACATAGTCTTTGAGGCCAGGAACAATGAGAACATAAAAACACTTCAAAGAATAGTCACTACATAGTTCCCTTTCCTAAAGGCCAGTTGAAATCATTGGTGCAGAAAAAACAAGCCCAAAGCCTGCAGGAGTTTCCATGGTATTTCATTATTTATTGAAAATGTTATGAAAATGAATCCCCCACAAGGCTGAAAAATGATCATTGTTCAAAGACGAAGAGCCAAATGTCCAATCTGCTGGAAACCACAAATTCAGCAGCGTCACCCAGCCTTAATGATTGACTCAAATGTTCCTGGACTGAGAAAGAAGGGGCAGATGGAAAATCAGTTTCAACTACTATAGGTTAATTGCTGAAGAAAAAAATAATAATAAGGACCAGAGTCCCACCTCAGATGTCAAATGAAACTAATTGCAACAGACCTTTCATTACCCATGTAAAAGGTACAATAATCAAATGACTGACCTCACAAGGAGCTAATTAAGTCAGAAAATAATAAGGACGATAACACATTTCACTGATGCATTAAAGTTTACAAAGCATTTTCTCATTTCAACTTTATGGAGTAGGTAATATAAATATTTTAATCCCCATTTTATAAATTCAATTCAATTCAAATACTGCTTAAGGCATTAAAGATACAAACAGAAAAACAAAATGGTCCTAACCCACAAGACTTACATAATTTTGGAAGCAAAACAAAATGTACACAGATAATTCCTATAAAATATGCACAAAATAAATATAATAGTGTGGGATTACAGGAGAGCAAGATAATCAGAGAAGGCCATTTATAGGAAGCTTGAATTCAGCTTTAAAAAGAGCTAGGGTTCAAAGAGGGAAAGCATGTAAGTCATGTAGGAAAATGTCTCTATAGGCACAGAGAGGGAGATAGAATATCAGGTCCAGAAAACTGCAAGTAGATTAATGAGGAGACAGATTTAGAGAGACTTAGTGACTTGTTCAGAGAAATGTAGTCAGGGTACAAGATAGACTGGAAACTAAGCATCCAGTTCAAGTTTACTTTCATTTAAGTACTTATAATATACAAGGCACCTTGTTAAGAGCTGGAAATACAAAAAAAAAAAAACCAACAAAAAATAAAAACAAAAACAAAAACAAAAAACAAGCCTCAAGAAGCTTACATTTTAACCTGAGTGGAGGAAATGTTATAATCTATAAACAGATGCATATGTGTGTGTGTGTGTGTGTGTGTGTGTGTGTGTGTGTGTGTGTATAAACTGTTTGAGGAAAAGCAGACCAGAATGCTTTCTTGTCAAATAGCAGTCAACATCCCAGCAGAAACTTTTTTTTAGAGTGCTTAAATCCTTCCATTGCAATCTTCACTAGGAGGTGGGAGTTCAGGAGAGAGAACTGTTCCATCAACATTTGGAAGAAATTTTGCTCATTAAATAAACTAAAGGCAAGTTTATAGGCAGAGGAGTTATTTGATGGTCAATGAACTGTTTCCCAAAAAGGAAAAAGTGAATATGTCCACCATCCAAAAAATACCATAGATTAATATTTTAAATGATGAAAATCTCAATGGCCTTGACTCAGGCTTTAAGATCACAAGGAACAAATGGATAATGAAGTTACTATGTCCAACAGGCTGAGTGTGAAGAGATATTTTAGGATTATTTACAACAAAGCTACTATGATTTATATACCACCATGAAGAACATTCCTTGAGGGCACATGGACCAAATCAAAGAATATTTGCTTAGAAAAGAGGTAGTCCCAGAGCACTTGAGCACTTAAACATGTATTCACAAAGGAAATAATTTATACTTGGATGTCATCTTTCTAGAGATTTCCATTGGTCATCCTGGCAACAAAACCATTTTCCTTCTTAAATTGGGGCTTTAAGAGAAAACTTGAATTTGGTCAGTTTAGATGAGGTGATGGAAAAGACCTCTTAAAAACAACCCAATAGTTCCAAGAATTGTTCTCTAAAAGAATTACTCTCCGTAGTAACTAACCTGTGCCACAAGGAATGGAATTTCAGGATGTAATGGTGAACTGGCCAAAGATAATCTGTCACCTTAGATCAGGAAAGAATAAACTTAGAGAAAGGAAAGAGCAGAGCCATCTATTCATGATCACATGGCAAGCCAGGTCTGGAGATAAGGCAGCTTGAGCGGCTATCCCTCTCTCCCCTAAAGGGTTAAACAAGTTCTTCCTCACTCATTTGAAAATTGTTGGAGAGAAAGAGATTTCATTTCTTCTTGCTCTGTTCCTTCTCCCCTTTCTAGCTCCTTTGGAAAGAAAGTGATAGGTCGTTTCAGTCCTGGGGAGATGTCCCTCAGACTTGCTTGGTATTCAGGGACTAGAGATGCAAATTAAATACACACACACACACACACACACACACACACACACACACACACACACACACACACACCTGATAGCACTAACAATAGAAAAGAAAAGGTATGGTTATCTGGATGCCCATATCATTATTTGGAATGGAATAAAATAAAATGGAAATATATTAATTAAATGGTTATTATTAAAGGGTGCTACATGCTGGAAATACAAATATAAGCAAGTAAAACAGTCCTATGCTCCGAGAGCTTGTATTTTCGTAGAGGAAATTAACATATAGATGATTGCTGGTGAAAGAGAAGTATTTTGGTAGCTTTTATTTGATTACCATTCTCAGAACTACAATTAGGAAAAGGGCATTCAAGGACAGAGGCAAGGTGTAATATAGTGGGTTTAAATGCTTTTATATATATATTTCCTTGGAGAAAATTCCAGATGATAACACTAGATTCCATTTGATGAAAAGCAAAACAAAGAATGGAGAGGTCATCCGAGGATGTCCACACTTTTATATCAGGAGGAAGTCTTTGGCACAATTATAGGTATATTAAATGCCAAATGAGAGAAATAGACAGTCAGTGACTGCAGAGGAATGACTGCCAAAGAGTGGGGAAGTTGAGGAAGGCTTTACTAATTGAGATAGAACTTGAGCTAGATCCTGAAGAAAAGGAAATATAAGTTGAGAAGACAATAAAAACCATTCTAGACAAGAGTAACAGCATGAGCAGAGGTAGAAAAGTAAGAATACATGCATTATAGATAGCATTATCTAGGGGGAAAACTGTGATTAGTCTGGTTTGGTTAAAGAAAATGGCTCATGTATAGAAATAATCAGAGCTAAGATGTTCCCAGAGTAAAGCTCACTTGCAGGAGCTTCAAGGAAGCCATTCTAAACAGTAGTTATTAGGACGGCACCAACCTTTCTCCCACACTTCTAGACCACACATAAAAACTAGGAGAAACATAATTCTTGGCTGGTTTTCATAAAGGTTGGCCCATTATAATGTTATTTCAGAACTGATTATCTTGGAAGAAGAAAGATCCAATTAGCTATTCTGCTTCTTTGTGGCAGGGCATCCAGGAGCCTGAGTAGTTTCCCTGTGCATCCCTGTGTGTGACCCTAGGAAAGCCTTGTGTGCTATGTTGGATTGCCATGTTACCAACAATCTTGGGCCAAGAGAAAACCAGGGCCCATGCTGACCAATCTTCCTAACTGTTTTGAATCTTCCCCCCTTCTCCTAAAGCTTTTCAGTTCTCTTTTATGAAATCTTGTTCCATATTAAAATAAAAGCTTCTCAAGGAAAGGAATTATCTTTTTTATTGTTTATGTATCTTCATTCCTTAGCACAGTAAACACTTGCATGCCTGTTGCCTTGCTTCCTTATCTGTTAGACAATCGACTATCAAGTAAGAGGGAATAGCCATTCTCACGTCCTTTTAAAGCAGCAGGGAATGAAGAGAAAATAAAGGTTTTGTATATCTGAAGTTAGGAGGGAGAAGGAAGGCTGAATAACATGGAGGTAAAAGAGCAAAAAGTTGACATTGGAGATACAGAAGTTTAGTCAACAGACTTCATAACTTTATTGAGAGGCAGTACCACTTTCTTTCAACTCAGTGAGAACAAATGAATGTTTCGTGATTGTGGTCATCAGGATTAAGAGTGGTAAAGGGATGGGGCAGGCTAAGAAAGGCCAGGACTGATACCTGGCTCAGCCTGGTGGTACAAGGTGGGTATAGTGCCAGTAGAAGAGATCAGTGCTCCAGGATCAGTTGATGTATAAAGATGGAGTTATCAACCCAACACATAAAACTGAGATCCAAGTGGGAAAAGGGTACAGGGATCAATAGAGAGAGAACAAGGTGAAAACAAATTGGAGGGATAGACCTAATGCAGGGTAAGAGAAGTCTAGAGACTGAACAGGATGGCAAAGGTAGAAGCAGTGTGGTATAGAGGTTAGAGCACTGGGCTTGGAACAATGACTTATTTTCGAACATTGCCTTAGATATTTCCTAGCTATTTCATTTGTAAAATGGGGTTAATAATACCACCTATTGTTCACCTAAGTGTTCTAAAGAAAAATGGGATTACATACATAAAGCATTTTACAAATCTTAAATATTTGTTATATATATATATTATGCTACATATATTATATTATATATCACATTATATGTATACGTGTTATTTATATATTGTTATATGTTATAAATAATTTGTTATCATTATTATTTTTAAGTATTATTAATCCAAGGTTCAAAGTGAAAGAATAGACAGAATAGAAGGAAGAAAGCAGAAAAGCAATATCTTGCTGTCTGGTGAAGGGAAGGAATAGGGCACCTAGAGTAACTAGGATAAGATTTCTTGTTGTTCTTATTGTTACTGTTGTTAATGCTGAGTAATTTCAGATGTGTCCAATTCTTTGTGACCCTACTTGGCATTTTCTTGGCAAAGGTACTGGAGAGTGATTTGCCAATTCCTTCCCCAATTGGTTTTACAGCTGAGGAAACTGAGGCACACAGAACTATGTGACTTGCCTAGAGTTACACAGGTCTAAAATGCCTGAGGCTTCAGGCCTGGCACTCTTTGCACTATGATGCTACCTTGCCACTTTAAGGGTGGGATTACAGATTATTAGAAGTAGAATTGAGCAATGAGGATCAAGTCCAATCCCCTCCTTTTATAAAAAAAAGAAAAAGAAAAAAAAAGAAAAGAAAAGAAACCAAGACCCAGAGAGAAAAGATTCACTAAGGCCATAGTGAGTTAGTAGCAGAAAGCAAGACAAAACTCAGGTTTTGACTTTAAATGGTGCAGGGTTGTTGACTCTTAAATCAATTTTTTCCCTAGCTATTTCATAATCCTTCTCAGTGTGGATGGAGGAAGTGTGGCAGGTGGACCCCACTCCCTAAACCAAGGCTCAGTAGGAGTTCTTAGCTGCTGAATGCAGGACCCACAGACTTAGAGCTTCTTGGAAGTCTTTAGGCTGCTCAATTGGGTGAAGCAATCAGAGCTCAGCAAAGACAAACAAATCCAGCTGACATTGGGCATTGGGCAGAATGCAGGAGATCACCGGGCCTGCAAGAGCATGCTGATGATATCAGCAGAAGAAATCAACAGCCCTGTACCCAAAATCAAAGATGTCCTAGCCACATGTTTAAAGTCCACTTATGCATTCTATATGGAAGAGTTGTGTATGTTCCACATGTATAGGAGAAAAAAATTTTTGCTACTTTTCTTACAATTTCATTTCACTAAATTACTTGGCTTTGAAATAATTATTTTCTCCATTTGAGCATCAAAGACGAACATATAAGTGGAGACTTTAGAATTAGTTTGGGAAGGATTTCAGTTTATCTTGAATTTGGGAGATATACCCTGAAAGTTGATGGGGAAAAAAGGAGTATCACCAAATAATTATATCATCTTTCAGCCTATCATGTGTTGGGTCTTTTTATTTCCTATTGACCCAAGCCTTTTTATTGCTCAGTTATTTCAGTCTTGTTCATCTCTTTGTGACCCCATTTAAGATTTTCTTATCAAAGACAATTATATGGTCTGCCTTCCTTTTCCAGCTCATTTTACAGATGAGGAAACTGAGGCAAACAGGGTTAAGTGACTCACCCAAGGTCACACAGCTAGTATGTATCTGAGGTCGGATTTGAACTCAGGTCTTTCTGACTCCAAGCCCAGTGCTCTATCTACTGTTACATCTGGCTGCCCCACACTTTTGTCTGTTTTAAACATTTCTGATAAATGGGGTAATGGAGATCATAGATTTATAGGGATAAAGAAAAAAGATCACCTAAGTTCATAAACTAAGTTCACTTAGAAGGGACCTTAAAAGTCATCTAATCCAAGTCCCTCGTTTTATAGGTGAGGAAACTAATGCCAGAAAGTTGAAATGAATTATACAAGATGTAAATGGCAAAATTTCAGAGATATATTGTAATGATTACTTATAAATGCTTATACTTATAAATTACTTATAAATAAATAATCAATTGTCACAGAAGTATATTTCAGTTATACAATACCAACAAAACCTTTGGGGAAAAAAATCACAAAATACATTGAGTTGAATCTTATTTTTTGCAGATAAAAAACATAGAGTTCATTTGCCCAAGGTCACACTTAATTAGTAGCAGAGTTGAAGCTAATACATTAGCATAATTCTTTAAGAGGCTTTTAACCAAGACGACAGATTGTTCAGCTCCCCTACATCTACTTCAGGAAGAACCTGAAACCCACACCAAAACAAGCTGATCATGAAACACTATGAGAAACTACAGAAATAGTTTCCACCTCAGAACTGCACCAAAAGCCACTCAGAAATCCTCAAACAAGAAAAGTAGGTGCTATCAGCAAAACCAGGACCAGCAAAGGCAAATAACCCAACAGTCTCCAAACATGGAAAATACTGATCCACCAAAATGTGTAGCCCACATGTCTCCATATCTGGAGGCAACAAAAGCAGTGGACTTGGAATACCAGCAGAGTATTACCAGCTCCAGAAAGCTGATTGTCAGCAAATGTTACAAATCAGGGTTTGACATTTTGACAAAAGCCAGTGTTTCTGATAAAAGCCTCATTTCTAAAATATTTACAAAACTAAGTCAAATTTATGAGAATACAAGTCATTCCCCAATTGATAAATGGTCAAAAGTTACGGACAGACAATTTTCAGATGAAGAAATTTATTTATAGTCATATGAAAAAATACTCTAAATCTCTATTGATTAGAGAAATGCAGATCAAAATTCTGAGCTTATACTTCACACCTACTCGATTGGCTAAGAAAACAGGAAAAGATAATGATGAATGTTGAAGGAGATATGAAAAAACTGGGACACTGATACTTCATTGGTGGAGTTGTGAACTGATCCAGCCATTCTGGAGAACAATTTGGAATTATGCCCAAAGAGCTATCAAACTGTGCAACAGTGTCCGACATTGTTGATCCAACAGTGTCACTGCTACATCTGTATCCCAAAGAGATCATAAAAGAGGGGAAAGGACCTATATGTGCAAAAATGTTTGATGGTGGTAAGGAAAATGAGTGAATACCCATCAGTTAGGGAATAGCTGAATAAGTTATGATATCTGAATTCTAATGGAATAGTATTGTTCTATATGAATTGATGAGCAGGCTGATTTCAGAAAGGCATAGATGAACTGACACTAAGTGAACTAGAACTAGAACAAACCCAGGAGAAACTTGTACACGGTATCAATCAACTATGATAGATTTGGTTCTTTTCAGCAATACATTGATCTAAGACAATTCCAATAGACTTGGAATAAAAAATGCCATCTGCATTCAGAGAAAGAAAACTATGGAGACTGAAAGTGAATCAAAGCATGTTGTTTTCACTTTTTTTGGTTGTTTGCTTTTTCTTTTCCATGGCTTTTACCTTTTGTTCTGATTTTTCTTTCACAAAGTGACTAATATGAAAATATGTTTTAAATGATTGTACATGTATAATCGCTATCAGATTGCTTGTTGTCTTGGGGAGGGAAGAAAAAAGAGGGAGGATGAGAAAATTGGAATTCAAAATTTTACAAAATTAATGTTGAAAACTATCTCTACATGTACTTGAAAAAAAATACTATTATTCAAAAAAATTATAAAGGACTTTACTGTTTTATTAGCAGTCTAGACTTAAGAAAGTGATTAAGGAAATGTTTATAATGCATATTAAATTTAAAAGTATGTCACATGCATGCTTTTTTGGAGATCGGTTTGTTTAACATTTAATAATATAGACCTGAAGCAACCAGTGCAACATAACAGTGCTTAGGAGAGAACAGTGCTCAAACTGAGAATGTCCAGGTATTCAGAGACTTTGAAGTCCCAAGAAGTCTGTCCTGAAAAACTATGGAGGTCTCTGAAGATCCCAAAAAGATACCCAAAATTCCACCTTAGAAGAGTAATTCCATAAAAGTTGTAAGCAGAGACCTACAGAAAAAAAAAGGATTTTCCACAAGGACTACAAAGATTCCTAGAAGAAATGGAGTAAAAAATTTTAAAAAACAAAACAACATCTCTAAAGGAAAGAATTGGAAAGAGAATAAGTAGATTGGAAAATAAAGTGATATTACCCAAATAACAGAATCCCTAAAAACTATAAAAATCAAACAGAAACCAATGACTCCATAAGGCTGCAAGAAATATTGGAATTAAATCAAAAGACTGAAAAAGTAGAAGAAAATATAAGAGAGCTGATACCAAAAGGAAAAAAAAAAGAACTTGGAAAGCAACAAAATTTAAGAATCATTTAACCAAACCACTCACCAAAGCCTGGACACTATATTTCCCTCATATATTAGAACTGAAAACAAAGAAAAGATGGGAGAAAATCCCAAAAGGAAAAATCCCAAGAATGTCATAGCCAAAAACCAGAGCTCCCATAGTGAAGAAAAAAATACTATGAGCATCCAAAAAGAAGCAATTCAAGTACCAAGAAGCCAAGTCAGGATCATGAGACCTGGAAGTATCTGCTGTAAATAAGAGGAAATCTTAGAATACAGTATTCTGGAAGGAAAAAGATACTGTCTTACAACCAAGAATAACTTACCCTACAAAGCTGAGTATAATCCTGTAAGGAGGTAGGGAGTGGGAAATAATGGATTTTTAATGGAGTAAAGGACTTCCAAGTATTTCTGCTGAAAAGATCAGTTGAGTAGAAACTTTGAAATGCAAACACAAGATTCAACAGAAACCTGGAAAAGTTTTTCTTTCCTCTTAGGACAGAGTGCTCAGGACGTCAGAGTTCCAGTGTATTTGGGCTTCATTTCAGCAATGGAAGAGGCTATACCATTATGGGAAAAGAAATTAATAAAATTAATGGAAAAAGAAACAAATATCTTTTCAGAACCTTAATATCTTCACAAACTATGAGAATTAAATAAGAAAAACAAAGGCTCCCTATTGCTTCCATTCTAAGGGTGTGAGGGAAGAAAGAAAAGGAAGGATGCACACAGGAGGAAGAAGGAAGCTGCACCTTGGTGTAGAAATACATCAAACTTGTCAGAAAAGCACATGGAATGGAGGAAGGGAATGAGCGAAGGAGGGCATGTTAAAAGGGAGGAAAGTATCAGAAAGGGAACAGCCACAAGCAAAACAAAGTCCTCAGTCTTAAAGAGTAGATTTAAAAAAATTAAAGAACTAGAATCTAGAGAGTCATCTATCAAAGTAGGGAATGACTAAACAAATTGTATATATGAATGTAATGGACTATTATCACACCTTTAAAATTTTTAAAAGAGATGATTTCAGAGAATATTGGGTATCCTGTAATATGAACTAATCCAAAGTGACTAAGTAGAACCAAAAGAATAATTTCTACAAAGACATGAACCATGTTTTAAAAAAAAAAAAAAAAACTTTGAAAGACTGGAGAACTTTAATCAATGCAAAGGCTAACTTTTGCCTCCAGCAGACCTGTGATGAAATATTACCCACCTCCTAAGAGAGAAATGATAGACTCATGGTGCAAAAAGAAACACGTTTTTGAACATGGTCATTGTGTGCATTCATTTTGACTTATTTGTTACAAGATAGTTGGGGTAAGGTTGTCTCAATTTTTAATGGGAGTTTAGGATGAGGGACACCTAAGACCACATGGGCAGTTAGTAATACTGAAGCCTAAAATGGGGAGCTATTAAAACATTTTCCTTTTTTGAAATATACAGAAGGAAGTTTAGAAGGAAGCGCAGACAAGCAGGATGATTTTGAAAGCAATATGGAATTTATTTTATAAATAAAAAAGCAAGTATTATGAAATGGAAATTCACAGTTTCCCTTTTTGTGCATTCTGCTGGGTAGGTAGAAATGAGAATGAAAATAAAAACAAATAAGGAGAGAAGAAAATAGTGTTTTAAGATTTGTACTACATTTTATGCATAT
Source organism: Sminthopsis crassicaudata (assembly GCF_048593235.1). Taxonomy (NCBI): domain Eukaryota; kingdom Metazoa; phylum Chordata; class Mammalia; order Dasyuromorphia; family Dasyuridae; genus Sminthopsis; species Sminthopsis crassicaudata. The sequence continues at coordinate 363,454,760 of NC_133620.1, forward strand.
TATCTCACTTGAGACTCATAACAATCCCATAAAATGGGATCTACAGAAATTAATACTGCAATTTTATTGATATGGAAACGAGTCCCAGAGAAATTAAATGATTTATCTATTATCATGGAACTGGTATCTGGGGCAGGATTTGAATCTTGGCCTTGTGATCTAAGTCCAGCATTCTGCCCACTATCTGAGAACTGAACCCAGTATCAATCAACAAGTACTTATTAAATAGCCCTTGCTATAGGCCAGGCATGGTGCTAAGCACTGAGAATACAAAAAAAAAAAAAAGAAACAATAGTCCCTTAGTACTTGTCCAGTGTTCTTGCCCCTCCCTCAAATTCTGTCTCAAATTGCTAAATAATAATAATAAATATTTAATGTGTTTTAAATTTTTAATATTTGGCTTAGAAATTGCCCTAATTTGATGTTTAAATTATCTTTCTTCAATTGGAGACCTTGAATAGTTATGATTAAAAATGACCTTATTTTCCTTAAAATTGACTAAAAAAAGCATTCACCCGCATTGGCTCATCAGGAAAACCAGGTTTGCTGGGCCGATCTTGCCTCCGACTTCTTAGGAGTTGCTTAGCTTGTTTTTCTGTCAGTATCGGGGAAGAATCTAAAAGGGATGAGGGAGCAGAGGGAAGAGATGCAGGCAGGTATTAAAGTTAACAAGAAGTTGATTGTTTAGCTCACCATGAAACAGCAAAATATTTGCAAGTGTGATTTGGGTTAACACACAAGAGTGTTCTTTCTTTGAGATCCCCATCCCAAGAAACAGTGCATTCCAGGAGGTTTGGAATGGAATTTTGAATATTTTTAAATATATTTGTGATGACAATAAAGGAGATCAGCTCACTTGAAAAAAATAATGTAAAATATCTTCCTTCTATATTGTAAGTAGTTCGTTCTATTAAAAATATCTGTTAATTTGGAAAGTTTGCATTTTAAAAATTATACATTTTTACCATGTCCTGTTTAATCTTTCTGATGGCTTTTATATCATTTCTTAAAAATTTAAAAATAATACTTTATGCACCAACTCTAAGCTAGTGCTCAAGATTTAAAAAGTTATTTCATTTTTCTTGGGAGATGTTTCCAAGAAAAAGAAAATCATGGACAATTTAGATATTCCTACATAAAAGGGATCTGTCTAATAAAGTAATATTTATCCATTTTTTTGAATAATTACTCACAATATTAATTTAAAAGTAAAGCAGCTTATTTATTTCCAATAGTATTAACAAGGTATTCTAGAAAGCTGTTATGAAAGAGTACCAAATATTGACTTTATCTTCACAAAGTGCTATTTTGAAATCAGAATAACAAAGACACCACTCCCATCTTAGAAATAAATAATGCTGTGATTTTTCATAAATTGATCTCGTACCTGAAAAGATGGTCAGGGTGAACAAAAAGAGGACCAGGGCCAGTAGCATCTTCATTTTGACCTCTCTCTCCCTCTGCCCCTTCTAAAGTGAGCTTCTAACACTGAGGTGCCAGCCACCTACTTGAAGGAAGCTGCATCAGTTACAGATGTTTGTTTTTGCGCTGTCCAATGGGACCCATGGCATGATTTTTAATCCATCTGGTCATGAGTTTTCCGGATGGTTTTGATTAATAGCTCAAATATTTCCTTCCTAGTTCCTTTAAAATTTTATTCCAAAATATGTCTCTGATGAGTCTGTCAATCCTAATTATATTGGTTTTCTGATATGTATAAATGAGGCAGCATGACCAAGTACATAAAATACCAGCCCCTGACCCTTACTCAAGAGAAGTGAGTTCAAATCCTATCTCAGAAATTTACCAGCAGTGTGGTCATGAAAAAGTCCCTTAAATTTTCAAATCTTTAATTTCCTCATTTGAAAAATGATGATAAATATAAAATGCTTTTTTTTTTAGAGACTTCATGACATAACAGATACAGAGCCAGACATGGAAACCTACTTTAAGTTATGCCTAAAACACCTAATTGTTGGTGACCTTCAGCAAATAAATTAATCTCTCAGAGACCTCAGCAACTCTTTAAGACTATAAGTTGTACAATGAAATGATTCAAGGCAATTCCAACAGAAGTGATGGAAAGAGCCATTCACATCCAGAAAGACATCTATGAAGAATAAATACATATCAAAACATAATATTTTCTGTTTTGTTGTAATTGTTATTTGTTTGTGTGGTTCTATTTTTCTCTTGTTTTTTTTTCTTTTGATACGATTTTTCTTGCACATCATGCTGAATATGAAAATATATTTAAAAGAATTGCACATATTTAATTTATTGGATTGCTTGCTGTCTTGGGGAGGGAGGAAAGAAAAGAGAAAAATTTGGAACAGAGATTTTGCAAAGGGGAATCTCGAAAACTACCTTTGCATGTATTTGGGGAAAAAATTAAAAGCTATTTTAAAAGTTTTTAAAAGGCTAAATTTCAGAGAAATTATTGTTCTGCACAAGTGGAGGGAATTTCCTCATCCAGGAATACCCTAAATCAATGAAGTCACAAAGCTAGAACAATAAAAGAAATACAGGTCCTACCTCCCTGGAAGAGTTCCTCCCCTATCTGGGTCAAAGTGAGGTTTGTAACTCTAACCCAAAATACACTACTTTAAAGATGTGTAGTTTAGAGGCATCTAGGTATGGAAATTGATAAGAAAATCTAAGTTTGAATATAGCACCAGACATTTCCTAGCTGTAAGTCCCTGGGCAAATCTAATTAACAACACCAAAAGTAGGCAATTTTGAAAATCTAAAAATCTAAAAAACATTAAAAATATGTATTTTTATTATTAAATCAATAATTCTTTTTTACATTAATAATTAATTAATATTTAATTCAATTCAATAATTTATAATAGAAATCCATGTGGGTTGTTAACATTTTACTGAGACCTGTGTTTCTGAGGAATGTTGAGTAATAACATACATAGCAGATTCAAAACCTACAACATCATCATCACTATCAAGAATAAGTTTGGGTTTTTTTAAAGGCAATCAGGTTTAAATGACTTGTCCAGATTCATACAGCTAGTAAGTACAGATTTAAACTCAGGTCATCCTGATTCCAGGGCTAGTGCTCTATCCACTGCACCACCTACCTGCCCCAAGAACATAATTTTTAAATGATTCAATAAGTTCGTTTAATTATTTTCAAATCTAATCAATTTTAAAATAAAAGATTTTGGAACACCTATTACAGATAATGTAACAAATGGTTAGAGGGATGGCCTTGGGATCGAAAACACTTAAATTTAAGTCCTGCCACTGACACAGTTCTACTACACTAGTAAAGTGGAAACTTCCTAAGGCTGATGTAGTGCAGCTTCTAGGGGAGATGTAACAATAATCCTAAGGTCTCCTAGCCTTGGGAGTGATGAATTGGAAATGAAATATTTCTTCCCATAGGCTATCCTGCCCCCAGTTTACTCTATATGACCAGGATGCTATGGCTACAAATATTGCTGCCTGTCAGATAACAGTCTATTGATTAGTGATAACTAATTTTTTTTAGTTATTCTTTCCACAGAGGCAGTATGGGATACATCTTTGAGACAGGAAGGCTTGGGTTCAAGTTTTCCCTCTGCTATGAATAAGTCACTTAGATTCTTATTAACCCCCCCTCCTCAGTTTGGGGTCACTCTCCAAGACTATAAGTTCTTCTTCTTGAATGGAAGGAATTTCGGTCAATAAAATCAAAGGTATGGACAGAAAAAAAAAAAAGAAAAAAAAAAAAAAACAAGGTACTTACTTCATGATAGATAACTAAGAATAGAGTTAGGTGATCCTGTGAATTTAGCATTAGGCCTGAAATTCAGGAAAACTTTAATTCAAAGTCAGCCTCAGACCCTCCTGGCTATGTGACTCTAGACAAATCACTTAATTCTCTTTGCCTCAGCTTCCTTAACTGTAAGAAAACCTCACAGAGTTGTTAGGATCAAATGAGATGATATTTGTAAATAGCCACAGAGCCTGGAACATAGTAGGTGATATAGAAAAGCTTATTCCCTCCCTCCTTTCACTGCTGAAAATTACTTTTTTTTTTTTTGCATATTCCTTAGTCAAAGTTCTGTTTTTCTCCTTGCAGGACCAATCAAGAGAACAGTCATTTTTCTGAAGCCAGGATACACAACCAATTTAGGTTTCCTAAAATAAGTCTCTTCCCATCAGTTACATAAGCAGTAGCATTTTCTAGTGCAATCCAAAAGCCACATAGTACTTGTCCCTTTTTCAAAGGCATTCTTCACTCTTACAAAAGTTGTCAAGATCAAGTCTACCTGTTTCAGAGATGACATTGGAATACAATCATCATCATAAACATCATTTAATGTTTTCTGAGCAACAGAAGAAAGTAAGTGTTAGTTCACATAATAACCTGGGTACTGAAAGGGCATACTGGTGAGGGAGATGGCTGGGAGAAAAGGTGTAGTGGTAGAAAATATGGCAGCAATCCAACTCAAATTCTGTGGGCCAAAGAAAATGTCTTCAAACTAAAATTTTTTAAAAACTAAATGAAAGAATATTAAATCTTTCCACTACTTTAATCAACCAAATTACCATATATATTTGCTACCCACAAAGTAAAGTTGATCAATTAAATCAGCAAGCATTTTTTAAGCATCTGTTATATTCCAAGTACTTTTCCAGTTGCTAGGTGTACAAAGACAAAAATTGAAAAAAAAAAAATCTCTGCCCTCAAGAAGCTTCCTTTCTTCCAAAAGAGACGTTTACCCAAAAGTATATAGAAAAATGTTTGGAATCTATCCCTTTCTTTCTTTGGCTCTGGAATCTAATGGATCAAATGGAATCAAATTCATTCTAATAGGGGATTGATTCTAAAAAGGGGTTTGGGTGCTAAGCTTCTCTCAATGTCCTTGATTCATAGCTGCTATCCCAAAGGAACTCATGACTTAGGAGCCTTACAGTCTCCTCAAAAAGTGAGGGATTTCCCAAAATGGGGTCTTTTACAAAGTTACTTTTGTCTTTTACAAAGATACTCATTGTAAATTATAGGGATTAGTAAAAGAAAAGCAGTTTATTTCTTCTGTCCCTGAAAAAGGTATAAAATAAAAAAAAACCAATAAGCACATATTGATTAACATGGAGAACACAATATTCTATTGTCAATAGTAAACTTGAATTTTTACTTCTTACAGTAAAGCATTGTTTTCAGAGAAATTTGCCTAGTGTTGTAGATATGAATAGAGTTCAGATGCTATGAGTCAATACACTCCACCCATACTTTAAGAACACCGATGACTACAGTATTTTTCATCATCAGTTTCTCCTTTCTTTCTGTCCTAGGAGGGCATGGAATGGGATTCAGGAGATCTGCATTTGTGCCCTAGCTCTGTCTCTACTCATTGGCCTATGTGATTTTGGACAAGTCCCTGCTGTTGGACTGTATACCTGTTGGACACAGGTCTCCCTCGCTCTAATAAAGTCTTTTCTCAAACCTTGAGCTTTCTTTAATCTCCTTCCACTGCTCATAAGAGTACACACCTCCTCTAATTCCTTTAGTTACCCATTCACACATCAACCATTTGTAAGATGAATTACTCCCATCATGCTATGGAGACAATTCCCTCAAAGGCTACCAATGATGTCCTCCTAATCAAAACGGAATTAGAATTGTCAGGTACATTAGAGTTCATCAAGCCCAACTCTCCCCTCTCTATAGATGAGGAAGCGATTTGTAAGAGAAATGATGGTGAATTCACATCTTCCTGACTCTTAGCTCTGCTTTTGACCTACTGAACTACCTAATTACCTAGGCCTTTTCTAATAGACTCTTCCTATCCCTTCTTCTTCTTCTATATCTGCTATACTTAACCTTATTAATTCCCTCACCTTCCCTTAGCTTCCCATACTCCATTTCTGTTCTCTCACCAAATGCTGCTCTTGATGTGGTCCGGCTCCTAGAGAGGATATAGAATAACCCCCAAGGTCACCTTGGGGAGTTATCTAGTTTAAAACAATATATTCTATTTGATCTGGATGCTAATGTCACAAATATTGACGGCTGTCAGATAACAGCCTGTGGGTCCTGATAATGTATTTTCTAAGATTAATGAGAAACAATGATGCAGTGCTTAAAGTTAAGGCAAGTGCAGAACAAAACTAGATACCTGTCACTTTACCTAGTGATGTTTCAATCCTGAAAACTCACCTCCAGAAGGTTCCCCCATGGGCTCTGTCCAGAGAACTATAGGTATTGTACCTGCACACAAGGTCAAAATCAGACCACTCCTCATACCATAACCACAAAATTAGAGTACCAATGACATGAAGTACCTAGTCCCTCTCACTTTTCCCTATAAATTTACCTTCTTGATCTTAGTTTTTTGCTAACTTCTTTTGGAAGTTAGTCCACTTTAATTGGCATTACAATTATAATAAAATTTTCTCCTTGACTTGGAGATAGGTTTGAGCATACACATTCTTTTGAAATACCTCATGACACTGGTCTGGAACTCCAACATTTTTGGGGTCCCCCTTGAACTGTAACAGTCTATCTTTTTATTGACTCCCTTTGATTCTCCCATCTTCTAAAAAAGATAATTCACATTTATTTAGTACTTAGATCCATGTATATGCACATATGTGTACAAGTACTATAGAAATAGATGTTGAATTGCTAACTAATTTTTCAAATAAGAGACTGGGATCACAAAGAGGTCCCTTTGGGTTTAATAAGGGGCAGGAATGCCAGGGTCTTTCACACTTATTTGAAAAGACCACAATGGCTACAAGTGGGGAGTAAGGCATTAATCCCACTTTAATAAGGCACAGGAAGTAATAAGGTAAAAAGTACATTATATACAGAGACAAATGGGAGGGGGTGGGGAGAAGGTTCAGGAATCTTCCAGAGGAAGACAGGCAGTATAGGGAAGATAATGGGGAAGGGGAAAGACACAGAAAGTAACTTATGTAATTATTGGAGTCAGGAGCACTTGCACAGCATGGATCCTTAGGAAAGGGAGAGTACTTGGGAAGCACAAGTTTGCTTTCTTATTTATATAGGATTTTGTTGGAGGATAAACTAATTTTTATTCATGCCACCTTGGCCTTAGTTATTAATATATTCATATCATCTCAAAATTATGGGCCTTATCTGGTGTTCTGCAGGTGTTATTGCAGATATCTGGAGTTTATCTGAGGCTTACAGACCATGAACAGTTAGCCAATCAAAAGACCCTTACAATAGTTCCCACAATTTAGCATGTAGTGAAAGGATGTGGCTTTTATTTTATTTTATTAACTTATTATTAATTGTTTAATTTGTTATTAATTATTATAGGTTTTTAAATATATTATAATTTGGCATTTTTTTGTTTTAATTTAGGAGACAGTTTATAAGTAACTATTAAACTCCCTTTATCAGCTAGGTAGAAAAGTGGATAGAGTGCTGGGCCTGGAGTCAGAAGATTTAACTTTATGAGAATCTAATCTTCCACATTTGTTAGCTGGGTGACACTGGATGAATCATTTAACTCTGTTTGCCTCAGTTTCCTCATCTATAAAATGGGGCTGAAGAAAGAAGTATATCACTTACTGTCAAAAAAAACCAAACAAACCCAAATGGAGTCCCACATGACTAAAAAACAACTGAACAAAAACAAGCACTTTTTGCATTCACAATCCTTTTTCACAGAGTAATTTTACATGACTCTGTCTCAAATCTGAGCTCATGTGTTTCTGGCAGAATTCGTGCATGCACAGTGCAAAGTGTGCATGTTTTGTGTTCAGAACCAAGGCTGCAGTGACACTGAAAGAGGCAACACAGGCAAGAGTTGCCAGAAATTGCTCAGATTCATTACATGTTAAATTTTGAATTAATGTTTGATCCTTGCATTCAGAAACCTACTATTGCCAAATTTTTCATGACCCTCATATTCAGTTATGTGACTCCATATGAGGTCACAACCCATAGTTTAAGCTTTGTCTTTGAGGACTAAGAATAATTCCTACAGAAGATATACAGTCTTTACTGCCATTCGGTGTATTAGTCTCCCAAATGCCTAATACAGAGCCTAGCTCATAAGAGGTATTTAATAAATTCCTGTTGGTTGAATCAATTGATTTCAATTGAATTGAAAATTCATTTCAATGAATTTTTGATTGATTGATTAGGAAAAGTAAATTGAGTCTAATAGACCATTTTTAAGATATTTGGTATTCCTTGTATTTGTTCATGAGTATCTCTGAGTTCCTTATATCTTTAAGCATTTTTCTAGTGAGGATGAAATAAAATTTATTCTATACCTATATTGTATATTGAGTACCTTTATGAGAGGAGATGCTGTTACCCCTGCTTTGGGAGGAAACTTTAAACATAGTCCATGTGTAAGAGATAGAGCTAGTAATGGGCCTCAAAGATAGAATCAGAGCTAAAGAGAGAGGAACCTGATCCCCTAGTCATTTTAAGTCAGTAGTCCCTGTGGTTTTTCGGTGCTGTCCAAATTTTTGTGACCCTATTTAGGATTTTCTTAGCACAGATAATCGAGTATTTTGCCTTTTCCTTAAGATATTTTACAGATGAAGAAAATGAGGCAAGCAGGATTAAGTGACTTGCCCTTGCTAATAATTGACTTGTTTTCTATACCAACAGAATCACAAGCCCAGTAAAATTCCCTCCTCTCCTCCTCTACCTGATTGTTAACTCCTTTTGAAGGCAAAAACTGACTGAGTCATCAGAAAGAATTTTCATTACAAATGCCCTCACTGTGTGGGAAGATTTTTCTCAGATTTTATAGAAATGGAAAAACAGTCATATGGTCAGAAGCTATTGTTATTCTTTCAGTTGCCTTTTTTTTTTTTTAGTCGTGATAAAATCCTCCCTCAAGTATTTTGTATATTCTTCACATTAAGACAGATTAAGAATATTGATACCTTAAGAATTTCCAAATTGTGTCCCCTCTAGTATGATGCCGTTCTATGGATAAACTGGTCTAATCCAGATACTCTTCTCATCTTTGTTTTATTTAGAGCCATTCCTGTTTTCTTTGATAACACTTCAAATTCAATTGCAGTGGCTCTGCTGTCATTAATGGGGGGAAAAACTTGTTCTAGAAATTTAGATAGATATTTTCCATTTTCCTCCAATTAAACACATTCAAGATAATCATTCTCAAGACTGTTGCCAAGTTTTCTTTTTTTTATTATTATAGCTTTTTATTTACAAGATATATGCATGGGTAATTTTTCAGCTTTGACAATTGCAAAACCTTTTGTTCCAACTTTTCCCCTCCTTCCCCCTACTTCTTCCCCCAGATGGCAGGTAGACCAATACATGTTAAATATGTGAAAGTATATGTTAAATATAATATATATATACATGTCCATACAGTTATTTTGCTGCACAAGAAGAGTCGGACTTTGAAACAGTGTACAATTAACCTGTAAGGAAATCAAAAATGCAGGCGGACAAAAATAGAGGGATTTGGAATTCTATGTAATGGTTCATAGTCATCTCCCAGAGTTCTTTCCCTGAGTGTAGCTGGTTCAGTTCATTACTGCTCTATTGGAACTGATTTGGCTCATCTCGTTGTTGGAGAGGGCCACATCCATCAGAATTGATCATCATATAGTATTGTTGTTAAAGTATATAATTATCTCCTGGTCCTGCTCATTTAACTCAGCACCAGTTCATGTAAGTCTCTCCAGGCCTTTCTGAAATCATCCTGTTGGTCATTTCTTACAGAACAATAATACTCCATAACATTCATATACCACAGTTTATTCAGCCATTCTCCAACTGATGAGCATCCACTTAGCTTCCAGTTTCTGGCCACTACAAAGAAGGCTGCCACAAACATTCTTGCACACAGGTCCCTTTCCCTTCTTTAAGATCTCTTTGGGATATAAGCCCAGTAGTAGCACTGCTGCATCAAAAGGTATGCACAGTTTGATAACTTTTTGAGCATAGTTCCAAATCCCTCTCCAGAATGGTTGCCAAGTTTTCTATTAAGATTTTTCTAAACTCTACTTCTCTTTGTTTCATGTGGTAATATTGCTCATAACTTTCCACTATCAACCTCCAGAAGTTTTTAAAAGCATATTTGTATTCTAAATCAGTGTTAGCCTTAACTACCATATCTCCCTTTTGGACAAAGAGATCATAAAAAATAATTAAGCTCTTTCAGACTCCTCATTGTGGTAAATGATAAATGAAAGATCATACTTCATGAGAAAAAGATTATAATCTATAAAATAGCCTATATAATAGATGTGTTTTCTAAATTAATTTTCCATTTTTCACTACCAATAGTTTATATAGATTGTATCTCATTTTTATTCTTATTTGTATCATATCACATTTTTACTTTTTCTTCTACGCTGATATTGATTTTAAGCATTGTTCTAACAAGTTAATAGTCTTACTACATAAATGATTTGTGTATGACTTTCATGTCAATAATGAATCATTTCCTATTCTTTAAAACATACCTATTTTTTATTATTTCATTCAGTATTCACAATATCCACCTCTCTAAGCTCTTCTTGAAAAAATGCATTCATGATATGTGGTAATGAAGCTTCTGAGAAATCTTTAATTTTCATTCTTTTGCTTCTTAATCTTGAACCATACTATCCAACACAATTTTTGCCATCCTTCCTCTCCTTTTTATTGAAGTCACTGAATGCTAAAGTAAATTAAAACTGATTTCAGTTAGTCATTCAGTCTGTTAGTAAACATTTATTAAGTGCCTACAATGTGCCAGGCACTGTGCTTAGCACTGAGAATACAAAAAAAAGGCAAAAGATATTACCTGCTCAGAGAGGTTGCAGTCAACAGGAGAGACAACACGTAAACAACTATGTGCAGTCTATAAACAAAATGAATCGGAAGGAATCAACAGTGAAAGCATTAGAATTAAAGGAGATTGACAGGAAGAGGCATTTTAGCCAGGACATGAAGCCAGGAGGCAAAGGTAAAAAGTAAAGTGGGAGAGCATTTCACACATAACCATCCTGGGAGTTAGCCCATCAAAAACACTCCAGCAAAGTTCTAAATAAAGGACAGGGAAAGAAGAAAAAGAAAAATGGAAGAATAGTAATGGTACTCACAGCTAGAAGAAACAATGATAAATGAAATAAAATAGAAATAGCTTGAATTTAGAAAGCTTTATCAAATTCTTCAAGAACTTCTCTATTACTATTCATTAATCTATACTAAACTCAACTTATTATTCATTAATCTCTACTATACTCTATTACTTATTATCTCTACTGAACTCTATTGATTACTTATTTCTCTCCACTACATTCTCTGCAACAGAAGGGATTGGTGAGGGGCAGTGTTAAGAGAGCTGGATTTTAAAATGAAGGACATACATTCAAAGACTAGCTCTGGTATTTAGTACCTGCATGAGAATTTTGTTGAGCTGTGACTTTCTCACCTATTAAAATGAAGCAGTTGGATTGGACAGTTTCAAAGGGCCCTTTCATCTCTAGATCTATGCATGATCCTAAGTTGGTCCATAAGCAATTTTCTTTTGTTTTCAAGAGCTCCTCATGACAATCAGGGAAGTGTTGTGAAATGATGTCTCTCGTTACTTTTGAATTTATAATCAAAAACAATTCTTCCATTTCTTTAATTTATCTGTCCCAGGAGAAACTGTGATCTATCCTGAATAGAGCTTGTTCATAGAGTTCTTTACATGTTGTCTACATCTTTTAGATATTGGAAAGCAGGGACTGTTCTTTGCCTTCCTTTGTATCCTGAGTCTTAGCACAGAGCCTAGAACAGAGTAGGAGCTTAATAACTATTTACTGAATGACTGATTAGTTGTAACTTCTGTCTTCTGGTTTCCCTGATAGCATGAATATCAGTTGAAAACAAAAGGAAAAGATTGATATAATTCCATTCTTCCAATAGAAGGATGATTCATTGGAATACTAAAATGAGTATATAGAGATTGATCTCTATATTTTAGAATTTAGAATATCAACAATTAAGTTAATATATATAGATCACCTAAAATTTTTTTTAAATTTTTTAAATTAATTTTATAATTATAATTTTTTGACAGTACATATGCATAAGTAATTTTTTTACAACCTTATCCCTTGTATTCATTTTTTAAAATTTTCCCCTCCCTCCCTCTACTCCCTCCCCTAGATGACAGGCAATCCCATACATTTTACATGTGTTACAGTATAACCTGGATACAATATATGTATGTAAATCCAATTTTCTTGTTGCACGTTAAGTATTGGATTCCGAAGGTGTAAGTAACCTGGGTAGATAGACAGTAATGCTAATATTTTACATTCACTTCCCAGTGTTCCTTCTCTGGGTGTAGTTGTTTCTGTCCATCATTGTAGATCACCTAAAAATTATTTTTAATTATTTTTAATATTCTCTGCCTATTTTTCTACCACTCTTCCAAAACCATTTTATATTTTTCTTCGTTTCATGAATTTCCTTAGGGAAAAAATTCATCACATTGTGGCCACCCTCCTAATGATAAACTATTCTGTATGGAGCTGTTAGTTTAAACATAGTCTATTAGCAGGATCCTGCTCAGAAGGTTACCCAGATTAGTCAAATCTGCTAGGATTTATATTTCACTGGCATAGCTGTTGGAAACCCAAGGTTATCTCTACATCATAATGATACTTTAAGTAAGATGTGTATGTGTGTGTTTGACAAAGAGAACATGGCAGAAATGCTTATAGGAAGCCTGTAAAAAGAGCAATCCATGACAGGGGCCCACCAGGGCCACAGCAAAGGAAGTAGTTAATTCTCAGTTTGGCACTTTGCAAAAAGAAGGAAATTGAAAAGGGGCAAAACTAAAATCCAAATTGGGCCACTAGGAGATGAATCCAGAAGCCAGAGTTTCTACCAAAGCCCTACCTAGCTGATCCAGAACTGCAATGATTACACTTCTGGTACCTAGAGCCTTTAAAGAAATTGGAAGCTCAGTTGATCAATGATGGACAGAAACAACTACACCCAGAGAAGGAACACTGGGAAGTGCATGTAAATTGTTAGCATTACTGTCTATCTACCCAGGTTACTTATACCTTCGGAATCTAATACTTAATGTGCAACAAGAAAGTGGTATTTACACACATATATTGTATCTAGGTTATATTGTAACACATGTAAAATGTATGGGATTGCCTGTCATTGGGGGGAAGGAGTAGAGGGAGGAGAGGATAATTTGGAAAAATGAATACAAGGGATAATATTATAAAAAAAATTACTCATGCATATATACTATGAAAAAAATTATAAATAAATAAAAGTTAAGAAAAGTTAAGAAAGAAAGAAAGAAAGAAAGAAAGAAAGAAAAGAAAGAAAGAAAGAAAGAAAGAAAAGAAAGAAAGAAAGAAAGAAAGAAAGAAAGAAAGAAAGAAAGAAAGAAAAGAAAGGAAGAAGGAAAGAAAGAAAGAAAGAGAAGAAAGAAAAGAAAGAAAGAAAGAGAAAGAAAGAAGAAAGAAAGAAAGAAAGAAAGAAAAGAAAGAAAGAAAGGAAGAAGAAAGAAAGAAAAGAAAAGAAAGAAAGAAAGAAAGAAAGAAAGAAAGAAAGAAAGAAAGAAAGAAAGAAAGAAAGAAATGAAGAAATTGGAAGCTAACATACTAGCAACCTGCCCCAGAGCAGCAGCAACCATTTAGACAGGTAGGATAGGACCAAACAGGATCTGCCCATCCAAGTTTACAGGAAGGAGTAAAATCTGGTCCTATCACAAAATCCCATTGTAGAAACCAATATGAGTAAGCAGAAAAGGTTGCCAAATACAGTGAAAAGATATTATTGGATTAAAAGAAATGCAAGTAGTAAATGCAAAAGAAAGTAACCATGCAAAAAACTCAAGCCAAGATCCAGAAGATATTTTTAAAATTTCCCCACAAAGACTTCAATAACTGCTGAAAGAAATGAAGCAAAAAAGTTTTTTTGTTTGTTTGTTTGTTTGTTTTTAATGAAATTAGAATTCAAGGGGGTGGGAGAAATGGAAGCAGAATTAACAGTCTTGAATAGTAGAAAGAAAAGTAGTTGATTCTAATGTGATAATCAGTTGTAATGGACTTGACTATTCTCAACAGTGTGGTGATTCAAGGCGATTCCAACAGACTGGAGAGAGAAAATTACATCCAGAGAGAAAACTATGAAGACTGACTAAGGATTGAAACTTAATATTTTTCAACTTTTTTTGTTTGTCTCTTTCTTTCTCATATTTTTCCCTTTTAGTCTGATTTTTCTTTCATAACATGACAAATATGAAAAGATGTTTAAAAGTATTGCACATATTTAACCTTTGCCAGATTTCTTGCCATCTTAGGAAAAGGAGAAATAAGGGAGGGAAGGAGAAAAATCTGGATCTCTAAATCCCTTTTCAAACTCTAAAACTGTGGGCTTCTGATTCAAAGAAATTATCTCTAGTGGGAAAAAATTTCTAGTATCAGCAAATCAAGAAGGAATAGCATTTGGGGGGCAAAGGGAGTTTTGCTCCTTCTGAAATCACATAATCTTTTATTAGGAAGCAATTGATAGGGGGCAGCTAGGTGGCGCAGTGGATAGAGCACCACCCTGAATTCAGGAGGACCGGAGTTCAAATGTGGTCTCAGACACTTAACACTTCCTAGCTGTGTGACCCTGGGCAAGTCACTTAACCCCAGCCTCAGAAAAAGAAAAAAAAAAAAAAAAAAAGAAAAAAAAGGAAGCAATTGGTAGCATTGCTTGTATTGCTAGCCATTGCAATTACAAAGGAATGAGCCTGAAGCCAGGAACCAAACAATCTTATCACTTCCGAGTCACAGATTTGTTAACCAGTATTTCCAAATCTGTTTTAAAAGTTTGAGGACCACTACTAGTCCATCTCCCTCATTTTACAGATGAGGAAACTGAGACCCAGAAAGCTTAAACAACTTTGCCTAATAAGCATCAAAGGTGAGATTTGAACACAGAACCTTTGATTCCATAGTCATTATCAAGTCTTTCTCTCTATGTATGTCACTACAATGAGATGCTACCTTATTATAAATTAGTGTATCAGAAGGAGCACTAGAGGCTGGGCTCTGCTCCTTGCTAATAATGAGTAAGTTACTTTAACCTTTATGAGACCAGCTCTATCCAGCTACTATATTCACATATGAATATTCATATATAAATTTACATATTCATATATGAATAGCAAACACTCATTAACGGAATTACTTGTGGACTCGATGTGACAGGCCCACGTTACACAGCACTGAGAATCAGAGGAGGGATTTGAACCCAGGACTTATGACTCCACGTGCAGGACTTTATCCACCGCTTTGGCCTTTCTTTGTGGCGGCTGCTACAAATCAAAAAAGCAAACATGAGGAATAAGGACAAAAAAACAGCTGCAGAAGGGCCCGAGGACTAAAGAAGTTACATATGATGACGTCACCTCCTCAGCCCCACCCTGAACTCCCGCTTTCTAAGTTCCCGCCTCTTTTCTTCCTTCCCCTTCCAATCTAGTCTCCCCAGACTCCGCCCCCATTCCGCGGGTTCCCGCCTCCTTCCACTCAGTCCCTGCCCCTTTCCCCGCCCCTGGGATGAGCCCAGGGCTGTTCGGCCAATGATCAGCGTACTCTCCACAATCATCCTGCCCTCGTGATGCCACTTCCGCTCCTGCGCCCTAAAGCCCTCTTGGCCCCGCCCCCGCCTCCGGGCTCCGGCTCCGCTTGTTGAGCCCCTCGGGCCCCGCCGGGGCCGAGAGGGAGCGAGCGAGCCGGGTAGGAAGCGAGGGCGGGAGCGACCGGGCCTGCGTCCCCAACAGGTAGGGAGGCGCGAGGTGGTCGGAATCAGGCTTTAGAACCGGGAAGTCGTCGCCCAAGCCCTGCCTTGCTCCCCTGGGTAAACTGAGGCCCGCCCCCGCCCTCCCTTGGGGCGCCCCGGCTGTTTCCTTTCCGTCCCCGAATCCCCGGCGCCCGCAGAGAGCCGGTCTTTCCGTCGTTGATTCGAATGCGGGTGGCCGGGCTTGGGAACCTTGGGGCCTGGGTTCAAATCCTGCTCGCAGCCACCTTCTGTAGGATTTCGGGCAGTTCCCTTCTCTGTGGGCCTCAGTTTCTCCATCTGCAAAAAGATGTTTGGGAAAGGACTGAATCAGCAATTTCCACCCTGGGGTACACAAGAAAGCGTGTCAAGGGCGTGTGGGGAATGTTTTAGCCATTAACTCCATTATCCTATTGCATTTAATCGTGTATTTCCTCCGAGTATTTGCACGGCTTATCGCGTCTGTTTCCTTTTGTGAGGAATTAGTGGATTGGGAAGGATTGACGTGAGCTCGGTCCGAGCCGGGGAGGGACCCTTTCGTTTCACCGACGCAAGACAGGAGCCTGGTCTTAAATTTACGGAGTTAGGGGGACGTTTCCGTACGCGTAGGTGCGAGGTGTAATCTTGAATGCCTCAGCATCCCAGATGGAGAATTAGGAAGGATCTCACTCCCCTTCTCCCTTGATTGCAGGCTGTGAAAATGAGACTGATAATTGAGATTATTTTTATTTATTATTATTAGATTTTAGAACCCTTTCATTTTAAAGATGAGGAAGCAGAACATTAAATTAAGGGACATGGGGAAGTCTTTTTTATTGTAAATGTGCTTGGTAAACTTTAGAATTTTAATTCCTTTCATATTTTTTTAATTATAGTTTTTATTTATTTACCAGATAGATGCATGGGTAATTTTTCAGCATTGACAATTGCCAAACCTTTTGTTCCAACTTTTCCCCTCCCCCCCCATGACAGGCTGACCAATACATGTTAAACATGTTAAAGTATAAAAAACCCTCACTTTAAAAATTTTAATAGTTTTTATTTACCAGATATATGCGTGGGTAATTTTACAACATTGACATTTGCCAAACCTTTTGTTCTAATTTTCCCCTCCCCCCCCCATGGCAGGTTGACTAATACATGTTAAATATGTTAGAGTATAAATTAAGTACAATATATGTATACATGTCCAAACAGTTGTTTTGCTGCACAAAAAGAATCGGACTTTGTAATTCTTTTCATATTGAATAGAAAGTATAGGAAGGTTTATTAAGGTCGAGCGGTATAGGGATTAAAAAAAAAAAAAAAAAAAAAAAAAGTTCTAGTGAGGGGGAGGGGAGCTGGCCCGCCGGCCGGCGCATCCTGTTCCTCCTCTATGGTCTGTTTGTTGAGAGGACAGCTCAGGATTTCGAGGCTGTTTGTCTTTATTGGAGAAAGTAAAGTAAGAAACGAGCAGTGACATCATAACACGATTGGATTTGGCCTATTGATAACAGATCCCTTCTGGCTCTAAAGCCTTGACACCTTGAGAAAGACTTGCCCAGATAATAGTCCGGAAGTATTGAGATGAAAATGGTTTTCGTGGAGTTCTTTTGGGGGGGGTGGGAAAGGATGCTGAATCTGACCCGAGGTGGTTGGGGGTGAGCTCTTTTGCTGTAACTTCCTTGACAAGGTGTCCTGGCTGTTGCCGGCAGGAGAGTGTGTAAGGCTGTTCTCAGAAAAGTCAGAGAGGAAAATTGTAAATGTTTGCAGCTGTGGACACTGCAGGTGGGGCGACAAATGGGCCCTTCTGGGTGGTATAGTAGAGCCTGGAGGACCTGATTTCATACTCTATCTCAATTTACTACCTGTGTGACCTAAGCAAAGTGCCTGATCTCAGTGACCCTAAGTTTCCTCAGCTATAAAACATGAAGGGTGGACTAAATGGCCGCTGAAGTCCATGATTCTGTGGTTCATGTTCCCCTAAACTATTATATGTTCTGGAATATATTGTTATATGGATAGAATATGTAAAATATTATTATATATCCTAGAATATAGTATGAAAGGGGAGAGGAAAAAAAGCTATCATTAATCCCTCTTATTTCTTTTTCTTGTTAAATAAGCATAAACTGAAAACATGGAAGAGAATAAGCAATCGTTTGTCACCCCTACTACTACTATGTTTGCTGATAAGAGTTTGATCCTGTGGACACTCTGCTCAGTGTTGGTGCCTGTGCTGATCACCTTGTGGTGTAACTACCAGAGATCCCGGAGGCAGCTTTACCATAAGGACATTTTCTGCAAGAGCAAACACAACTGGCAGGACACAGACCTTTTCAGCCAACCGACCTACTGCTGTGTGTGCTCCCAGCACATCCTCCAGGGTGCCTTTTGTAACTGTTGTGGGCTGTGCAGTGGGGAAGATTGCCTCAAGAAAGCAGATCGCCAGTTCCAGTGCAAAGAGATCATGCTGAGAAGTAATGGGGACGACCAGAATGGCATGCCACACCATTGGATCCGTGGCAACGTCCCTCTCTGCAGTTACTGTCTCATTTGCAAGCAGCAGTGTGGAAACCAACCCAAGCTCTGCGATTACAGGTATTGCAGTTGGAAGGTTCAGGTTAGGATGATTGCATAATGTAGATTTGGAGGCCTGCTTTGATCTCTGCTAATATTCCAGGCTTGGCTGCTTTTGTGAAGCAGGCTAATTAGCATCACTAGTATGACTCATCTCATCAGCACTGACAGTGGACTGCAGTGACAAATAAGGGAATCATACAGTGAATGTACAGTATGTGCCTTAAGCTTCCAACATCCACTTCAGTCCTAGAGCAGGAGTTGGAAGAAAAAATTTTATTTTCTCAGGATGGTAAAAGTAATTTACTCTTAATTCAAAAGTCTGCAAATCACAGATTAGAAAAAAAATATTCACATTCTAGATGACATTCTTACACAGCCCTTTAAACTTCTTGAGAACCCCAATATGGATATTATAAAGAGCCTTATTTATTTGCTTAAGGAGGCCACACAAAAATAGTTCTTTTGACAGATGATCTTTAGTCTGCTTAACAGATTTCACTGTATTAATAATGAGTGGCTTTGGGGCAGCTGGGTGGCGCAGTAGGTAGAGCACCAGCCTTGAATTCAGGAGGATCCGAGTTCAAATGTGGCCTCAGACACTTAACACTTCCTTAGCTGTGTGACCCTGGGAAAGTCACCTAATCCCAGCCTCAGGAAAAAAAAAAAGCTTATAGAAAATATAATAATAATAATGGATGGCTTTGACTAAACAAAAAGACCTTGTAGTAAGTTTTGTGCACTAGTACTAGTTAGCCACATTATCATTCTTATTCTTTATTGCTTGATCTTCTGTGCTGGGGTTTGATTTTATGAATACAATCTGAAAGGAAAACTGAAAGTAGTTTGCCATTATCATCTAAAAGTAAATTTGCTCTTAACATTAAAAAAAAAAAAAAAACCAAAACATTTTTGTAGTAGAAAAGTATGCTGGACTAGTCAGGAGAGATCTGGATTCAAATTATGCCTCAGATACTTATGTGATTGGGCAAGGCCTTTGTTTTCTTTGAATAACAGTTTTCCTCTACTTAAAAAAATGACTGTAAATAATATTTCAACAGATGTTATTAAACAACTGCTCTGTGGTAGGTCCTGAAGATTCAAAGTTAAACCTGCTGGCCCTGCCCTTAGGAATCTTCCCTCTTATTGCATCTCTCACTCTTGCCTTCTTCTATGCTGAGTAGGAGAGAGAGAATGAACAGGCATCCTTCTCCTGAATGGGGAATTTCTATCATTCAGAGATCCTTAAACACTGTTTAAATATCAGCTTTTATTAGGTTGAGTAGGATATGTAAAGAAACAAATTTAGACTTATTAGTAAAGAATAACTTCCTAATGATTAGAGGTCTCCAAAAGTGAAAGCAGTCAATTTCCCCTCATTGAAAGGATGATTCACCACCTGTCTGAGATGTTTAGGGAGATTCAAGTTCAGGTATATTTTGGATTAGATAGTCCCTGAGCTATCTTCCTACTGTGAGATTTTATGACAGCTGGTACACTTTGTTAAATTCCTAATGCTCTTTTGGTCTTATAATTTTCAATAAGAAGGCCAGTTAACGTATGCTACTAGAAAAAATGACACTTCTAAAATGTCACACTTCCGGTTTTGTTTTTATTTTTTTTTAAACCTCCTCTCATGTCCTAGGAGATTTGCTGGCGTGTGTGCTAGCTTTCAAAGAGATAGAGTTGGACAATTGTATGCTCTCTATATTTTCGGATTTGGTAGTCTATTTATATTTTATCCTTTTATTCTCATTGAGAGCTACATTAATACTGATTTGAAATAGGTTTCATAGCTGCTTGTAGGCAAGCTTTGATTCTGGATGATTGGGATTAGGTTATAGAGAAGAGAGTCACAAATATAGTGGTGTGTCTTTCCAAGTCTTTGGTTCTGAGCAGAATTAAATAAAAGGGGTTTTCTTGAACAGGTAACAAACAACTGATTAGGTTAGCATAAAATTATTAATTTGGGATTCTACATAGCAGATGAACCTAAGGCTCTTACACTGTGGACATTTATTTTTGAATACCTAATAGATTTGTCCCTAATAAATTTAAGATTCATTCTGGAATTATTGCCATTTTTTTCCTTTTTTCCAAAAATGTTCATTCTTCAGTAGTAAGTTCTAGGGCATTTTTTGTCCACCAAAATTAACTAAAAAAGATTTGTTTTATGTAATTTACTTATCTATATTTAATAATCATTGGTAAATAGGGGTTCCTTTTTCAAGAATTTTCTCTCTTTTTTTTTTCCTGAGGCAATTGGGGTTACCCAGGAAGTGTTGTGTCTAATGAAGTCATATTTGAACCCGGGTCCTCCTGACTTCAGAACTGGTACTCTATCCACTGTGCCACCTAGCTGCCCCTACTTTTCAAGAATTTATTCTTAAAGGTCACTGAGAGCAGCCTGGTTTGTTTCTAGTTAGATTTTCTTTTGTCCTTTTCTTTTGTCCTAAAGTAAAGATTACATTACTTGGAAGGGCCGTACATTTAGTAATGTGTAGGCAGATTTATTTCAGCCAAGAATTTCAGTATTATAATCTGTTATGATCCTCTGTAAGAGTGAGATGGTTCAGAACTAGAAAAAAAGGAAATATATATTTGGAACCTTTGAAAAAGACCTAATTAGTTCTCAGCTTGATTATAACTGACCCTGAAGGCAGAATCTTCTAATTGTAGCAAGTTCCCCAAAATTTTAGTTTAAAGAATAGCTCTAGTAATATAAACAGTGTTTAAGTGATTGATTCATCATTGCCCTTTTTAAAATGTTACTGTGAGGTCAAATATCCAATTAAATCCAGGTAAATAAGGAAGTTTACTTTCTGCCAACCTGGAACCTCAGGACGTTTGTGCTTAATCAGTCAATAAGCTTTTATAGCAGATGCTGTGTGCCAGGTGGCTAAGTGGCCAGTGGATGGAGGACTGGGGCTGGAGTCAGGAAGACATCTTCTTAAGTTCAACTCTGACCTCTGACATGAACTATCTGTGTGACCCTTTATCCTGTGTGTCTTAGTTCCCTACCTACCTACATGGGTGTTCAGAATGAATTCCTTGGTTTAGGGAAGGAAGCAGTAGCAGTAATCAGGAGAGGTTGCAGGTACAAAAGTGATGCTTGAGCTGAGTCTTGAAGGAAGTGGGAACTTTGCAGTGGCAGACAGAAGAAGGAGAGTTCTCCAGGTATGGGGGAAGATCTTTGTGAAGATGCAGAAACAAACCCAGCAGAGTGGGGGAAGAGTGAAGTAGAATAAAGCAGACAAGAGGGAGAGGATGGGAACCAGCTGCAAGGAGCCCACAAGGGGCTTCTGTTTGATCCTAGAAGCAATTGAGAACCACTTGAATTGGAGGGACAAAGTGACATGATCAGGCTTAAACCTAAGAAAAGTCACTTTGGCAGCTGGGAGGATTTGAATAGGAAGAATCGACCGCAGAAAACCAGTTCGATCATTACAGTTGTGTGTGTGTGTGTGTGGGGGGGTAATATGGAGAGGACAGTGATATTAATGATGTAATAAGGGGATTCAAAAAACTTGATTGACAAAAGAATGGGGAGTTGAGGATTGCACCAAGGTTTTGAATTTGTAATCTGCATAGGAAGAGGGATGCATTTGAGATGAAAGATCTCATGAGTAAAGGTTTGCTGTGTCTATAGGACATGATATTTGAAGGGTCCAATAGACATCTGGTGACATTTGAGTAGGGCTAAAGAAAGAGACTAGGGATGGAGATGAGAGGTCTTAGAGTCATCTGTGTTAGATTTTTTGGCTAAAATATTCCTAGCTAGCTTTAAAGTGCTTTGTACATTTATTCATTTTATCTTAACCTCCTGGGGTGGGGGTGGGGTTCCTGTTTTTAACCCAATTTTTTACTTGAGAAAACTGAAATATGAGGAGGTTAAGTGGCTTGCCTAGAGATCACATTAGCTACTTAAGTATCTTAAGTCAGATTTGAACTCAAGTCTAGAAATGGTAAATAACCCATGAGAACTGATAAAGTCACAAAATGAAAGAGTTATGGAAAAGTCCAAGACTGGGAGTCTGTCCAAGGTCTAACAGTGACTTAATTGTGTGACTTTGACTAAATCAATACTCTCCTCTGGGCCTCAGTTTCTGTTAAAAAGAAAAAAAGGAGGTTCAAAGTTCTGCATTCTAACTTTCTGTAGGCCTATGTTCTGTATTCTTTTTCTTAAAAGCTGGTGAATTGAACTTGTTATCTGAGCAAACACTTTTTAAGTGTAGCTCATTTTCAAGATACTGTGCTGAGTGTTTGGGACACAAATCAAAAACCAGAATCTGTGCCCTCAAGAAGCATCCATCTTTAAGAAAAAAATAGGACCATACAGGAGTAAGTATAAGTAGAAGGAAAATTGAGAGAGAGATTGAGGAGGGGGAAGGAGTAATCAAGGAAGAGCCCACAGACAGTGGTAGCTTAGCTGACCATTAAAAGAAAATAATGATTCTGAGAGATGGCATTGAGAGGGCACTCAGCATCAAGGATGGGTCCTATGGTACAGGTATATGGAGGGTACAGGATATGGAATGTTACCTTTGGGACTCAGTTAGAAATTCTGTTTTGCTAAAGCAGCAAATGAATGACCGAGTATGCTATGAAACAAGGCTAGAAAGGTAGGAACCAGATAGGGGAAAGGTGGCTTTAAATACCTAGCCAAGAAGACTACATTTCCTCTCAGCAATGGGGAATCCTTAAAGAATTTCAAGCAGAGTTGATCATCCTGTGCTTTAGGTGGATTTTTTGGCAGTAAGGTAGAGTTTGGAATTGGAGAGGCAAAAGATTTGAAAGAAATTTCATCACAGTATTTCCATAGAAATCCTATTGTAGTCCCCTAGAAGGTGTGGACTAGGTTGATGTCTGTGTGAGTGGACAAGTAGAACCAACACAACTGACTTGAATTGGGGAAGCAGACCAAGTAAAAAGCTGAAAACCTGTGTTACTGGGAAAATGGTGATTGGCAGTGTTCCATTGTTTTTTTTTAAATACATTTTTAATTGATGTATTTGGCTTTTTAAAAATCACCTAAATTTCCTTTTGCATCCTTCCTTATTCCTTTTTCCAAAGAATCATCTCATAAAACAAAGAATATATATTCTAAAAGAAAAAGATGAAAAAGTAATCAAAACTGAGTATTATATCAAAAATATATGTCAATATATACATAGATGGTTTTTATTGGTTCTGCTTACTTATATATATATATACTGCCCAGCATCAATTTATCTCTTTCCATGCTTTTCTAAATTCATTATATTCCTTTTTAAGTGAAATCTTTGGATTATATGACTTATAGATAGACATTTTAACTACTTTATTTATATGATTCTAAAAGCAATTTGGAATTATGACTGTACTTCTAAGCAATAAATAAAAAAACAAACAAATAAATAAATAAATAAATGAAAATCAAGTTGCCTTTGACTTCAGTGTCTTTCAGCTTATTTTTTCTGCCTTTAAAGTCATAGAAAATATTCCTTTTCCTTTTCCTAAAAAGTGATTTTAATTGGCCTTCTTGATTTGGTCTTTGATTTTGCGTTTGTTTACAATCACAATATTTTAAATGACATTCATTTTTGAAATTTAAAAAAAACACCACCACCAAATTGTCTTCTAGTGGTTTTTCAGGAAGAATAGTCTGATGTAAAGTGGTAGTTATTTTTAGACAGAAGAACAAATAGTATTGCCAGAAGTTCCTTTTCCTTGTGTTAATGTGTTTGTGGAAATTGATGACAGTGATAAGCAATTTCCAACTGACAACACTAGGATTTAGCAGTTAAAAATGCACATGGACATTAGATTCTGTTTTTACCTTGTGTCTTTTAGTTCTATTTGTTTTTCCTTGGTATACTTCTGGGATGAGTTAACAGATAGTTTTAAGTAACTTGATTAATGATGAATGTTTTGTACCTTTCCAGACTGATTGCATATTACTCCAGATATTATTCTACCACTCAGCCAAATTGACTGACTTGCTTACTTAGGCCTTGCCCTAATCGATCTAACCTATCTATAGGCCTTATCCTCCACCTGCATCTCAGAATCTCTTCTTCCAGGCACAATTATGTGCTGCTTCCTATGGAAATCAATCTAATTACCTAATTATCCTACTTATATTTGCCTGTTTACATGTTGAATTAGTAACTACTTAGGAATGGGTGGAATGGGTCCGAGGCAGCACTTGAGTTCTGGCTTTGGTGACTGATAGTATGCCCTCTTAGTGCATTAAAACCACACTGCCTCTCACCTTGTATGTAAAAGGCAATTCAGATGCTTGTTAGATTGAAGCAAGTTGTCATGTGCATAATTGCTAAAAGGAATTTATAGGAATAGACATTTGGTAAAAAAGAAGATAATTTATATCAGATGAAAAAGAAAATACTTGTTTTACATATTTGAAAACAAGCATTTTCTTTTTCAGTTTCGATTAATTTTACTATCATTGTTTCTTCTGGGAGAAAAAATGAAATCATGAAAAAAATTTTTTTGAGAGTTGACATTTTATTTGTATTCATAAAGCTGAAAATTATCTTTTAATAGTAGGTAAAATAGAGGATGGTTTTGTATTTCCAACTTACAAGAAAAAGCTTGAATCTTTCCCAGAAGTTGCCCAAACCTTGCTTTCACTCAGATGAAACACAAAGCTGTTTTAGAAGTTATTTCCAAATGTCTTCTTTTTTCAGGTCATAGAAAATGCTAGTTCCGGGGCAGCTAGGTGGCGCAGTGGATAGAGCACCACCCCTGAATTCAGGAGGACCCGAGTTCAAATGTGGTCTCAGACACTTAGCACTTCCTAGCTGTGTGACCCTGGGCAAGTCACTTAACCCCAGCCTCAAAAAAAAAAAAAAAAAAAAAAAGAAAAGAAAAGAAAAGAAAATGCTAGTTCCCCTCTATGAGCAATAAAGATGGCTTCTTGGTCCCACTGTTCCTGATCTCATATTTCTGAAATTCTGACAGAAAAAAAGTCGAGGTGTGTTCAGGGTGAAGCTAAATTCATTTTCTTCTTTTTATCACCACTAATTCTTAGGCCTTTCTTTGTAGAGTTCAGTCCATTTTGTGACTTTTTTGTGAGCGGAAATCATGGCCATCTAGGACCTTCATCTTTTTTTTTTTTTTTTTTTTAATGTACAGATTTTTTTTTTATTTTTTAATTTTTTTAATTAATTTTATAATTATAACATTTTTGACAGTACATATGCATAGGTAATTTTTTACAACATTATCCCTTGTACTCCCTTCTGTTCTGAATTTTTCCCCTCCTTCCCTCCACTCTCTCCCCTAGATGGCAGGCATTCCCATACATATTAAATATGTTATAGTATATCCTAGGTACAATATATATGTTCAGAACTGAATTTTGTTGTTGCAAAGGAAGAATTGGATTTGGAAGGTAAAAATAACCTGGGAGAAAAAACAACAAAAAAAATGCTAATAGTTTACACTCATTTCCCAGTGTTCCTTTTCTGGGTATAGCTGATTCTGTCCATCATTGATCAATTGGAATTGGATTAGGTCTTCTCTATGTTGAAGATATCCACTTCCATCAGAATACATCTTCATAAAGTATTGTTGTAGAAGTGTATAATGATCTCCTAGTTCTGCTCATTTCACTTAGCATCAGTTGATGTAAGTCTCTCCAAGCCTCTCTTTATTCCTCCTGTTGTTAGGGTTCTAGATCACAATAGATGGGACAAACTTAGGAGAGAATCTTTGTGTAAATTTGTCTCATTTTACTTTGCATTGTATCGAAGATGTCCTATTGTTAGTTTTTAACTTTCTCATCATCTCTTTCCCATCTTTGCATATCCAAAAATTGACTATTTTCTTGCTCTCCCTAGATTGATCTTTCAGTATCACAAAGGCTGAACAATATGCTAAATTTCAAAGTATTTCTATGTGTTTAGAAGTTGCTGTTCTTATAATAATTTATACTGATTTGATGATAGATTCATTTTGCTTTTAATTAGAAAAGACACACAGTTGATGAGGCAAAATTAATTGTCTATTAAATTAAATGAAAGTTTTTAAACTTTTTACAGCCTCTGCCATTAATTTCTCCCATATATTCTCTTCCACAGGTGCATTTGGTGTCAGCGCACAGTACATGATGATTGTTTGGAAAGCCTAGAGGGTGAAAAGTGTGATTTTGGAGAATTCAAAAGTCTCATCATCCCCCCAGGTTATCTGAATGACATCAGTGAGATGCATAAGAACAAAAATATTGATTATGGAAAGGTACTTAAAGTTCTGGTGAAATAGCTCTTTAAAATGTCCTACTATGAATTCAGTATTAGGGTAAAGGTTCAGCATCAGACTTTATACCGTAAGTGCCTGGCCACTTTTCAATCTCAGCCTGAGGACCAAAATACCCCCACCCAGTCTTTTCAATGTTTTAAGTTTTATTACATCCATTAAGAAAGATACAATACAGAACAATTTAGCATCTTAAAGAAGTACCTAGGTGCTAAGTAACCAGTAAGCATCAGGAGCAGAATTTGAAAGCATATCATCTCTATTCCAAGTCTTGTCCTCTTAGCAACCACAAATACTACAAAATGTATGTATGTTTATAAAAATGCATTTATTTTGCAACACTTCTTGAGATAACTAGAATTGGGTTTATTATCAACTCAAAGGTAAGAACTACTGAGCAAAACTCTTACTTAGAGTCATAATAGATACACCTCTGAAGAAGAGAAATAGAAAGGAAAAATGGTTAAATCACAAAAAATAAGAATATCCTATTGTATTTGCATCAGAGATTCTTAACCTACAATCCATGAACTTTTTTCCTCCCACATTTTGGCAATTTTCAATATGATTAATGTCTTAGGTAATCTCCCTATATTTTATTTTATGTATTTAAGAAATAATATTCTGAGAAGGGACCTGTGCACTTCACCTGACTACTAAAATTGTTGTTTCAATTTGTTGCTTTCAGCAGTCATGACGCATAAAAGCTTAAGAACTTCAGTTCTTTGTAGTATCCTTTCAACCTCTAAAATATTGTGTTCAGTTCTAGTTGCCACATTTTAAGAGAGGCATTGATATCCTTCCAGGGGAAGAGATGACTAAAAAGGTGATTGATCTAGAAACCATGTTATGAGGAACAATTGAACTGGGATGTCCACAGTGGAATATGAGAAAGCCAGTGGAGTAATAATAAGGCTAATGAGAAAAGTAATATAGCAGTCTTTCTTGTTTGAAGCACTATTGTATGAAAAAGGAATTGTATTCCCTGAAGTTCCTAGGGACAGAACTAGGACAACGGCTAAACAGAAGGAGCTTTTAGACAGGAGAATTTAACAATTCAAGTTATCTAGTATTGAAACATTAGTACAATGCCATGCTAAGTCCTTTTTTCATTTATTTATGAGCTACATATTTCCAGAATATTCCAAGACTCTGGAAACCATTTAGTAGGGCTAATTTATTTATTTATTTGTTTGTTTGTTTGTTTACAAGTAATAGATTTCTTTTTTTTTAATAATTTTGTATTAATTTTTATAATTATAACATTTTCTTTGACAATACATATTCATAGGTAATTTTTTTTACAACATTATTCCTTGTACTCCCTTCTGTTCCAAATTTTTCCCCTCCTTCCCTCTACCCCCTCCCCTAGATGGCAGGCATTCCCATACATATTAAATATCTTATAGTATATCCTAGGTACAATATATATGTGCAGAACTGAATTTTATTGTTGTTGTTGTTGCAAAGGAAGGATTGTATTCGGAAGCTAAAAATCTGGGAAGAAAAACAAAACAGAAGTGCTCACAGTTTATACTCATTTCCCAGTATTCCTTTTCTGGATGTAGCTGATTCTGTCCATCATTGATCAATTGGAATTGGATTAGCTCTTCTCTATGTTGAAGATATCCACTTCTATCAGAATACATCCTCATACAGTATCATTGTTGAAGTGTATAATGATCCCCTAGTTCTGCTCGTTTCACTCAGCATCAGTTGATGTAAGTCTCTCCAAGCCTCTCTGTATTCCTCCTGTTGGTCATTTCTTACAGAACAATAATATTCCATAACATTCATATACCATAATTTACCCAACCATTCTCCAATTGATGGACATCCATTCATTTTCCAGTTTCTAGCCACTATGAAAAGGGCTGCCACAAACATTTTGGCACATACAGGTCCCTTTCTAGTAGAGCTAATTTAGATGTGATATGATTTTTCTTTTCATTATCTGTGACTAGAGTAAATCATTTCAGGCCTTTTCTCCTTCTAAAATCTATGCTGATATGCTGTGATGATGGTACTGAGAATCCTACATCTGTCTCTCAGCACACTGTAGCAATGATCAATCATTTTTAAAACATGGGTTTTATGATAGAAGAGAATGGAAAATTAAGTTATTACTACTTATGTTATAGCTGTTTCTTTGTGTATTTTTATTTCTATAGCTAGCCTTGCCCTTTGGAACTCACTGGAGCCCAATAATCATCCTAGCCAATACTCGTAGTGGAAATAACATGGGAGAAGGCCTACTGGGAGAATTTAAAATGCTACTAAACCCAGTTCAGGTAACTGTGAAAAAAATCTTAATTATTAAATTCTTGTTTTCAAACATCCTGTTACTGTTTCTAAATCTTAGCCATTTCATCGTAGAGATGAACAGTGAATATAAAGGAACTGTGCCATTAATTTTAGAGTTCTGAGTCTATTTGTATTTACATGCTCCTATCCGTGGTTTTTCAAAACCATGGAGTGTCACTCAGAAACATAGGTTTTTGAATGAAGACATTGAAAACACAAAGTCGCAAAGTTGGTCTTTGAACTCACCTTATGTCAGTGGATATGCACTTTCCTCAGTGAGGAAGCTCTTTTCAACAGCAAATGAGATACCCACACCTCCCATGTAGCCTCTCAGAGGACCTTGTCATTCTCCTCTCCATCCTTGGTCATAGAGTGGCTACTGATGGAGTTCCCAAGATAACTGCCATTGATTATCCCTTGCTCATTTTCTATGGCCACCCCACCCCCTTTTCAGGGCTTAAATCTTTCTGTTAAAATCCTCTGTATTGCTTTTTCTGCGTGATGATTGCAGTTCCCCCTGCCAATGTGTTTCCACTTTACCAATGTCTACCAATGTCAATCAATCTGCTGATGAATTCTGTACATCTTTCATGTCCTTTGGAGGCCTCAAAACTTTCATTCTTCCCAGACTGCAGCATTTTATTACTCATAGCTGCATGATAACACTGGAAGAATGTTGACATTTAAAAGGTGAGCCTTTTTTTTCATGGAGAAGCAGTGTGTCATTAGAATCCCTATTCAGTTTCCTAAAAGCAATCCATTATGTTTCATTGCTCTTAGTTCTGGCCCTAGTTTATTTTCCATTCATGATTCAGGTTTCTAAAAACTATATGAACTGTAGTCTAAATATTTCCTGTGCCCTGAATTACAAGTCATATCTCTAAAATGAAATATTTTAGAAAGGGGAAAAATTATATTGGCATAAGACAGTTTTATGAACAAGAGTTGGGCAGCAAGTATGGGGAAGTGGGTTGTATTTTATATCAATAGTGGCATTAAAATAGCCATTATAGTTCATGTCTCAAAGACTTTCTTTTCAGCTACATTTGGACATATGAACATAAATCACTATCAGTAAGTCATCTTCAGATTTGAAAGATACTGATTCATGGAATCATCTTTTTGGTCTTCCTTTCTCTCAAGGTTTTTGATTTGACTAAAGTCCCCCCTGCCAAGGCCTTGCAGCTTTGTATTCTTCTTCCTGATAATTGTGCTCGAGTCCTTGTATGTGGTGGGGATGGCACTGTAGGCTGGGTCCTGGATGCAATTGATGAAATGAAGATCAAGGTATTTAAATATTTCTTGAGATACTGAGATTATTTGACCTCATCTCCTACTATAATGGGACTCCCCCCACCCCCACAAAGGGCAACTTTAGTAGCATAGATGTAGAAGTTTTTATTTTGGTTTCCTATCAGAATATGGATCATTTTAAATAAATAAAATTTATTAAAGAAAGGAATTTACAGTTCTATTGATGTAGAATAGAAGAATAGCTTTAGTTTTAAAGGACATAGGTGAATTTTTTAAGTCATTGTTAACTACAAAAAATTAAATTGAGTCTTTTAAGGGTTTTTTTTCCCCTTTGTTTTCTCCTTAGTATGTGCTTTAGCAAAGTAATATAACATATCATTAATCTTATCATTTTGGATTTTGAATTATATTAAATGTGGTGACCATAGAAACAATCTCTAATAAGAATACCTAAAATCTGTCCAATCCAAATTCTAGGGACAAGAACAGTATATTCCACAAGTTGCGATCTTGCCTCTTGGGACAGGCAATGATCTGGCCAATACATTGGGCTGGGGCGCAGGATATGCTGGTGAAATTCCAGTGGCACAGGTCTTAAGAAATGTAATGGAAGCAGATGGAATTGAACTAGATCGGTAAGTAACAAAGGACAAGTAAAATTCCTAAGCTTTGGGAGTAGTGCTACATTCAAATCTGAAGAATTGTAGCCATAATAAATAAACCAGTTTCAGACTGAGCAGCAGCATTCCTGGTACACTTACCTATTAAGATTTGAGTGTGTTTAAAAGTAATGCCACAGAGATAAAGATTAAGATAAAGTTTGCATTCAAAGTACTTTATTTCAAAAATATGAATAGAAATGCTGCCAACTTTGTACCACCGAATTGTTTTGCATATTAAGAGATAATAAAATATTGAGACATTTATTGAAAACCTGTACTATTTTCTTGAGACATGGAAAATTTAGATGAGACACAGGACACAGGCTCACCATGGAGCTTACAATCTAGTAAGCAAGAAAAGACAGAAGCACAGATAAATAAAATATAATTTTTAGTGCAGTAGAGACTTTCTGAATTTGGTGCTATATGAAATCCATGAAAGGGAGTTGTTAATTGCTTAGGGTTCAGAAAGAGAGTCCTTTGAATTGTACTTTCAAAAGATTAGTAGGATTTCTATAAGAGGGAATAGAATATATTTTGAAAATAGGACTGGAATTCATTCTATGGAAATAATATTTGAAGGAACCAAAGAAGATTACCCTAGGAGGTGGATGTGACGGTTCGAGTAATTTAAGAGCTATTATGGAAAAGATAAAACAGATTTATTTTTCTTGGCTTCAAAGAGAAGTAGAAGCAATGGATTATAGTCATTTAAGTTTGAAGTAAGGAAAAATACCATCTTAAAATCAAACCATGCAATAGTGTAACGAAGTGTCCTGAGGTATAGTTGGTTTCCCATCTTTGGAGGTCGTCTTGCAGAGACTGGTTGACCACTTATCAATAATATAGAAAAGATTCTCAGCCTGGTATTAATTGGACAAAGTGACCTTGATGTCTGAAGAACATTCACAGAACCACTGAGGTAAAACAGCATGTGGGGAAAAGACCAGGGTGACTGGACCATAGAACTTGTGAAGGGAGTGTGAGCCAAGGCTTGAAACAGAGAGTGAGCCCAGTTTCCTGTAAAAATCAAGCCAAGGGGTGTCTTTTACCCAGAAGAGAGCAGAAAGGATGGGGCTAAGTAGGGCCTTCATTATGACCACTTGGGGTCTCTCGGGAACAGCAGGAAGAAGGGAGGAACTTTGAGCTTTGAGAAATGGAAGGGAAATGAGAATTATAGAAATCGTCATGGTGGAAAAAGAGACAGACATACAGGGAAAGTGTAACAGAATGAGTGAGAGCATTAGGAAGTTTGGTGGAGAAGGCTTGTTAAATAGCAGTGAAGGCCAGCCAAGATTATGTAATGTCATTCATGTCTGATAATGGCTCTCCCTCATGCAGAGAAAGATGCTGTGAGTACTGGGGCTGGGGGAAGAGAACGTTTAGAATTGGTGGGAAATAGAAGAGACTTCACCCTCTAGTCTCCTGGATAGTTGTGGGTGAAAAGCCTCATGGGCCATCTCTTTCTCTCATTTTTAGGTGGAAGATCCAGATAATTAAAAAAGGATACTATAATTTAAGGAAGCCAAAGGTATGATTTTTGTTCTTTAGAGATGTATATTAGGTGATCATTGGTTTTTGAACTGCCACTGGGAGGCCTCTGTTTTGTATCTTTGTGCTCTGGACATGATATTTTTCTTTTCTGGTTCTTAGGTTCCTGCTCTTTAAGGGAGGGAAATAAACTAGACAATGCTAAAGGCTCCCCCCAGCTTTTAAAATTCTATTATTCACTATACATAAATCTCAAATAAAAATCAAATATTTCAAGTATTACTATTTTCAACAGGCATGAAGAAGAAAACCTCACATACTTGAGTGTGTGACAGAATTTTGGGCTGAAGAACAGTATGTTACTATTCCTCATTTTTTTTTGGCAGGTGTTCACAATGAACAACTACTTTTCTATTGGACCTGATGCTCTCATGGCTCTAAATTTTCATGTTCACCGTGAGAAGACGCCGTCCCTGTTTTCTAGCAGAATTATTAATAAGGTGTGTTGGATAAAATAACATTTCCTGCTTATTGCTGAAGGTACAGTAAAAATAAACAGTTCCATTCTTTTTGGCATCCTTTGAAGTACTGAATTGACTTATAAAAACATTTGTACATATTCTGCAATGTGTGTGATCATTTAAAATTGTCAAATTGAGTATTTAAATAAAAGGGAAAATTTCCATCAAGTCCAGTGTAATTTATAACAATCATCCAATTATTTAAAATGAAAAGTTACCATATTTTGTTCCTAACTTGTTCTGACTAGATGCCAACCAAAATCAAGAACAAATTTTATCCAAAAGAACTTTTTGGTGAAGTAACATTTACTTTACTGATGAAAAAACTCCCACCATTTTTGTTGAAGTGACAAAAATTTCACAGCAAAATTAGAGACAGCTTGTTTGTTGTGGTTGTTAGCCAGAAGTATTCAATTTCCTCATAGAATCAATTTCTTTGGAAATTTTCAATTTGACTTTCAAAAACTGATCAATAGGAGATATAAAATAAAATGCAAAATAATTTTTTTCCTTGTTTCACATTTCTAAAATCTTCCTCTTTTAAAAACAGAAAATCTTTTGGTATCTTATTTTTTACCTCCCCTTTGTTTCCCAAAATATTCCATCCTCCTCTCCCACTTAAAGCCATCCATGTAAACAAAGGAGGGAAAACAGCAGTTAAGTAAAACTTAACTAAGATTTCTATCCAGCCTGATATTATGTGCCATGTCCCAGCTCTGCCCAGAAGGTGCTTGCTCATAGCCCTTCTTTGGAGCCAACTTTGGCCATTATAATTTTAGAGCATTCGATTTTGATGGTTTTGGTATAGTTCCATTTTCATCACTGTAGCCTTTGTGTTTCTTGTTTTCTTGGTTCTAATTGTTTCATTTTGCATTATAGTTCATATACATCTCCATATGTTGTTCCTTTTCTTTATATTCATTGTTTCTTACAACACAGTAATATTCTATTATATTCAAGTACCACAGGTTTAACCCTTTCCTTTAGACAATTTTTATTTAAAAGGTGATTGCATATGTGCAACATTTTGAATTATTTCACTTTCTTGGATACTTCAGCTTTTTACCTTCAAAACCATTAATAAATTTTCTAGAGAGAAATGATTTGGTAGTTCATTTAAAATACAGCTTTATTCATAAATTTATATGTGTCTTTTGGAGTAGAAAACCAATTTAAAAATTATGAGTCAAAATATAGGCAAGCATTTACTAAGTACCTACTGTGTTCCAGAAACTTAGGATACAAATGCAAGGAGTGAAATGACCTGTACTCCTAATGACTATAAAAGTTAAGTCATGAAAACAACCAAGAAAAGTTAAATCAATATTTTACTAAAAGAGTGGTTATTTAATCTGCCATTCCAAAGTTTTATAGCACTTTTAAACTACCAGTAACATAATAGAACAAAACATAACAATACATTAAAATTTATTTTATCTTTCTATCATTTCATTCTAAGCATACATTGAAGACTTTAATTAAATTATTCATCCAGAATCTTTTCTTTTTAAAAAAGAAAAGAGTTTTGAGTTGATTTGAGGGATATTTTTTCCCTTAGGGAAATGGGGAGGCAGCAATAAACTGGAATTACACAGAAGTCTTTCTTTTAGTATTTCCTCCCTTTCATCATACATTTAAGAGGCAAGGTTAGTGTAGTGTTTTAATATTTAAAGTTCTTCTCATGTATTTAATGTTATGTTCTCTTTCATTTTTTCATAGGCTGTTTATTTATTCTATGGAACCAAAGATTGTTTGGTGCAAGAATGTAAAGATCTCAATAAAAAAGTTGAGGTAAAGCATTCACATTCCTTCCAATTTTTACATTTCTATTTTTTTTTCTTAAAGTCCTGTCCACAATTGAAAGATATATCCAGTATATCTAGATTTTAAGGGACCAGATTACAGATGTGGGTATTTTTACTTTTTATGAAGTAAAACAAAATGTAAACAAAGTTTATTGTCTGTAAAAGTTGTTAGTAATTACCACCACGTAACTGAATCTATTCTCTAATGAGATTTTTTTTTAGTTGTCATTTATCTTCCTTTTTTTCTGAACATTGATGGTTCTTTGTAGCTCAAATCACACAGTTTGGCACTTTGTTACATGTACTTATATTGTTTCTAATTATTGCATGTGTTTAGTGTTGTAGAGAGGAGTATGCCTCATAGAGTATGTAATAGGGGCTTAATAAGCTCTTACAACTTTTGAAATTAAATCTAAAATAAGCAAAGAAAATATATTACAGAATTTGAGAGTTGGAAGGAAGGGAATCCCTACTTTAGCATACCCAACAAGTAGTGTAGTTGTCAAACACGAATTCACCTGAGTAATTTTAATCAAGAGATACCCTTAGACTAGTTTTGATATTCTAAGTGTTAATTGTAATCACTGACTAATTGGAAGGATGTGTTTTGCACATAGATAGGACAGATAGTAAATATAATCTCTCCCTCTCCCGAATGTCTGTACTTCCCAAATTAATTATAGATTGAATGTAATACTGATGAAAATACCCATGGGTTTCTTTATAGGCAGGGATTAGAATTGGAAATGCACCTGTGATTTCATTAGTATCAGGAACTCCCAGTAAGGAAATTCTACCAATTCAGATTGGTATTTTTCTGTAACTTACAGGCTAAGAGAATTGCCTTGAGCACTTAGAAGTTTTGATTTGCCCATAGTCTCTGTCAATATATATCAGAAATAGAAACTGAACTCAGGTCACCCTGGCTCCAAGACCAGTCCACTGTCCACCATAAACCCATCTTCTTCTCTGTGATCCTAATAAACAGTAATCATACCATTAACCATGGAGATTTTGGATTTTGCTTTGTTTTGTTTTTTTAAGTATGCGTCTTAAGCAGGTACATCTGGGGATCTTTTATTTCTTAATTACTCACTACTTGTTGTATCTCTTTAAAGCTAGAGTTGGATGGTGAGCGAGTAGATCTGCCTAATTTGGAAGGAATCATAGTTCTCAATATTGGATACTGGGGAGGTGGCTGCAGACTGTGGGAAGGAATGGGAGATGAGACTTATCCCCTCGCCAGGTATGTAAGCTCATCCTCCATGTTACCTTGTTGATGCCTTTTAAAGGGTTCTTCCTGTGACCACCTTAAGTTGAAAAAAGATTTTCCCTTATAGATTTCTTTTTCCATTTTGTCTATCTCATTTATGAATAGAAGTAGATTAATAACAGTGGTGGGTTGATAGAATTTTGTATGTTGCCAGCTTATTAAAATCAGGCATTGCCTTTGAACTATAATTGGCAAAGTAGACTTTATTTTGTGGTCGTATATAATCGCTGTGTGCTTTTCCAATTTTAGGCATGATGATGGATTATTGGAAGTAGTTGGAGTATATGGATCTTTCCACTGTGCTCAGATTCAAGTGAAATTGGCTAATCCTGTCCGAATAGGACAGGCACATACAGTTCGGGTGAGTATAGTAGAATAGGCTTATCTAATTATCTCCCTGTTCATGTCTTAACTGTTAGCTCAAGGTCACTCTTAAGTGTGTCAGTGATTTCTTTGATATAGATTCCCTTGTTGCTGGTCTTCATGAAGTTTTAGCCAAATGTTATAGCTTACTCCCTAGGAGTGAGTTTGATGCCGAGCCTCTGCAGGCGCTGCTCACTTCCCCTTATCTTGGTCTTCAGAAACCAGGATTGTTTCTCTCCTGAAAGGATGTGGCAGGCTTAGGTCTCCAAGAGAGAAAAATAATGTGGACTTGAAAACAAAAGTTGTGGTTCTAAGTAAGTGACTGTGGCTACTTAATGTTGACTGGGCATGTGACCCTGCACTGACTGCTACGATAGGAGGAGAGATATAGCCCCTGCCTTTGAAGGGCTTATACTATAATTAGCAAAACAGCATAATGTGGAGGGAGGGAAGGATTGTGAAAAAACTAATAAATAAAATGTAGAATATATAAAATAAATATACACAAAAAAAAAGAAAAAGAAATTGGAGAGGATAGGTACTAAAAATGGGAGGAATCCAAAAAAGCCTCTAGGCCTTTCCTAGGAGATGGCACTGTAATTGGACCTTGCAGTGAGCTAGAGGGCCTACTATGTGCTGAGCACTATCATAGGCTGTGGAAATACAGAGACTAGAAGGAAACAGGTCCTTGTCCCATAGAGTTTACATTCTGTTGAAAGAGATAACAGTTATATATGTGAACAAATACAAAAAAGAAGAAAGGGTGATTGGGAGTGAAGAAGGAGTAGGTGGGAAGACCAGTAACTGGTGAAAGGCATCATGTTTCTAAATGCTTTAAAGAAAAGTTATCATTTTAAGAGATAGAGGCAAGAAGTAAATGTATATCGGGCAAAAAAAAGGGGGGGGACAAAAGAGTTGGAGACAAGGAAATGGGATATCAATCATGGGGGGACACTAAAGAGGTCCAATTTGGCTGGATTATAACATGCATGAGAAAGAAATGCCTAATAAGGTCGGGAGGAGGCTGGGTTAAGGGCAGGTTGAGAAGGGTTTTCCATGCCCAACAGAGGGCTTTATGCTTGGTCATAGAGCTAAAAGGAAGCAGTTGAATAGTGGAGTTCTGGGTCCAGACTGTGCTTTGGCAGCCAAGTGAAAGATGAACTGGAGAGAGAAGAGAAACCGTGAGTGGCTGGTGCAGGCCTTCAAGCAAGAGTCTGGTAGGGCCTGAAGTAGAATGGAGCTTTGTGAAGACAAGATTCAGTGGCTGGGGGGGGAGGGGGTGTCTAGGATCTAAGAGGCAGAGATAAGAAGGGAGAGCTTTCTAGGGAGTGTAAAATAAGCTCCCTCACCCCACAACAATAGAAATAGGACATGAAATGTCATGTACTCAAAGTTTAGCAAAGCCAGTATGACCAGGACCTAGATTCTGGAAAGACTTGCTGGAGCCATTTAGATGCCAAAAGTGGGTTGTCTTTTGGCCTAGAAATGTTAGAGAACCACTGGAATAGTTCTCTAATATTTCTTTTTTTTTTTTTTTTTTTGAACTAGCTTTTATTTGTGTTTTTATTTCTATAATAAATAATATTACTCAGGTGACAATTCATTTTTAACATTTCCATGTAAGTCATTTGGTGAAAGAAAATCAAAAAAAGACTAAAACAACCTGAAGAAATGTAAAGAAATAAGGAAAATAAGTTTTTTTCTCTGAGTACTGATAACATTTAGTTTTCTAATATTTCTAGGCCAAAAGACAACCCACTGAAATGGGTTTCATTAGAGAACCACCATGGACCCATTTGGGCCCTCATATGATTCAAGGTTGGGGAAATATGGCCTTTATTTTCACTAACCTCTAACAAGGTTATGTTACTTCATAACCTACATAACATAACTCATGTTATGAAGTTCAATTCATAAACTTCAGTTATAAATGCTAAGCAACAAATGCTATTCTGAGAAGGAATCCATGGCTGTAACACAAAAAAAGAAAAGGTTAAGAACTGCTATAATCCAATCCCTACCTAACTCATAAATTCCTGCTATGAAAAGCAATTAACTAGTTTCCTTTTAAACAGATCTATTGATGGAACAATTCATTATAGTTGGGCAAACATTGGTTAGTAAACGCTTCTGTCAACTGCAAATGATTACTTATTCTTTTCTACTTCTGTCCCCCACCTCAATCTAGTTGATTTTGAAGAGTTCAAAGATGCCAATGCAGGTAGATGGAGAACCTTGGGCCCAAGGTCCCTGCACTGTTACTATAACACATAAGACACGTGCAAAGATGTTGTATTATGCTGGAGAGCAAACCGATGACGATGCCTCCAGTACGTCTGATCAGGAACACACCCGAGAGACTGAAGCTACTGATGAGGACCTGTGATTGTCTACACAAGGCCAGCCAGCAAGATCTTAATCCACTCTCAGTTTCTTTAGAATGTTGTGTGTGTGTGTGTGTGTGTGTGTGTGTGTGTGTGTGTGTGTGTGTGTGTGCGAGAGAGAGAGCAGAAAAAAAGAAAAAAGACTGAAGAAAGCTAAGCTTTTAATTACTTGCAAAAACTCAATCCTTAGTTTCAGCAAAATACTTCCATTGTATGCTCTTCAACTAAAAGTTATAGGAAGTTATACTGTTTGCAGAAATGTGTTTTTATTTTTATTGTTGTATGTTTTTCAGTGAGAGAGAGTCACTCTTTTAAGTCTATACTGTTTTGTTCTACTTTTTCCTGTAGCAAGTGTCTGGTGTGCACAATTCTTTTCTTTTATCATTTTTAATTGATAGCATTGGAACATTTAAAAACTTATCTATTACTTTTATGGAAATGCACTGATTTAAGCTAGGACTGCATAAAATTTTAAGGAAATTCTAGGCACTGATTAAAATGTCCATCTACTTGGCTACATTCTATGTTAGCTGAAGATTCCTGTATTTCCAGGCTGAAGGTTCATCCACAAATAGTAATTCTAAGAAACTTTTTAAAAGACTGCTATTTAAGAAGGATGGCACCTTTAAATTTTATTGTTGAAACCTTTTCAAACAGCAAGCCAATGACCATGTTTTAGTTGGTTAACCAACTGATAATAACTTAAAAGCTTGGTTTGAGAATTCCTGAAACATTGTCATAGCCAAAACAAAATAAATTAGGAGAAAAGCAACAATTTTAATTGAATACTTTGTGTAAACACTGTTAAACCCATTGAAAACACATAAGAATCTCTGTCACTTCACTTTCTTGTAGATGGTAATTTGAAGAGTCATTAAAATTTTAAGTTAGATTTTAAAATATGCAAGTGAAGTTTGTTAAACAAGCACTGTCCAATAAGAACAGTTGATGCATGCTACATGCAGTTGCAAATTTTAAGAAAAAATACAGAAGTGTGGTAAGTAGGTATTTTTAATATTCTTAGATATCTTAAAATAAATGTTCTTGATTTTTCCCCTTAAAAATGAATGTTTTTTACATCTTATGATTCGTTTGAAATGAGAAATATGTGTACATATATATATATATATTTTTTACTTATTTATTTGCCTGGTATGTGTCTGTCTGTGCAATGCATATCAATTTATTTAATACAATATAGTAGCTGCTTCCATTGAATTGAAATTTGTCCGATTGAAATTAAATCCAGCCC
The DNA here is from genome assembly GCF_048593235.1 of Sminthopsis crassicaudata. Taxonomy (NCBI): domain Eukaryota; kingdom Metazoa; phylum Chordata; class Mammalia; order Dasyuromorphia; family Dasyuridae; genus Sminthopsis; species Sminthopsis crassicaudata. Next base: position 363,494,635 of record NC_133620.1, read on the forward strand.
AGTGACTGCTTAAGGAAACCGATAGCCCTTGCTCGGATGGGTAACCACAGCTTACCTAAATATTTTTGTTCTCCAGTTATACCCTTCCAAAAAACTTAGGAAACAATTAAAAGCACTTGCAAGTGACTTTGGAGTAACTGGTACATATGGAAACCATGTTTTGTATTGTATTGTGTCATCCAGACTTTGTATTGCCTATCTAGCCTGACATTCTTGGGAGGACATAGTAAAAGACTGGTCCCAGGGTTGTCCAGGAAGGGGCATGCTTTGGTGATTTCCAGCAGGTCAGCCTTCCCCTTTTCCATCTGGCTTTTTGTGTCATGACAAAGTCTTGACAGTTTTTTAGAAGAGGGATGCTTGTCTCTCTTTGACATCAGCCTCAGAGCATGAGGAATGTACCTCGGACACCCCAAACACCTTAAATTCTTTTAGTAATTGAGTATGAGTGTCTGTTGAAACCCTTTCTGGGACCTACTTATATTTCCAGCCTGTACTGTCTTTGAGGGATTGTGAGCAACATGTGCCCTTTTTAGTCGTCCTAACTTTATCTCTAAAGATCCCCTGTTCTAGCACTGGAAAATTTGGTGAAGGACTTTTATCATGGTGGCAGTAGAATTTCACAGGTTTGGTTTTTTCTTTTGTTTTGTTTTCTTGAACAGATTAATCATGTTATGAGTATAATAAAATTTGGCTTATGATCTGTTCCATAATTAAAATTCTATCTTGGGCCACTAGCACATTTCATGATTGAAGCATCCTTTTTCTGGAGTTTATAGTGCAAAGGGTAGAGAGCAAAGGAACTAGTTAGTTGAATATTTTTCTCATTTGGCACTCTTACATTTATAATTTTCTCTCAAACAATCATAGTTGAAACTCAAACCACTGCATGAAATAACTTAACTCTTTATTAAACAAAGTCACCTGGTAGATTTTGAAATAGTCCTGTATCTTAACTAGTTCATCCATTTATTCTTTTTCCTTATACATACCGTTTTCCATTGTCATTTCCAGTGTCACTCAAGTGAAGAATTTGTTATTTAAAAAGTTATTTCAGGATGTCATTGTATATTAAGTAGAGAAAATGATCTACAAAAAGTATCCCTATCTTATTTCAACAAAATATGCCCAAGTCTCTGAACATACACCAAGCAGTATAATTGTATATAGAGGTGAAAATAACACAAGAAAATCTGATTAACAAAGTCCAAAATGGCATAGCCTGGTCTTAAAGAGAGTGATTTTATTACAAGGGATGTTTTCATTTCACAAAACTGTTCAAGATGTACTCTCTTTGTACATTGAGAAAATGCTTTTATACTCCTTATCCTCCTAAAAAAATCAACTTATAATTTCTCAGGAAGAGAACATTTGTGCAAAATTAGTATATATCCAAATTCCTCTCATCTTTCACTGTCTGGATACATCTCTAATTCCCAGTGAGTGTAATTACTTGAAAACTTTTAAAGCACTCACACTTCCCTTTGCTATAACCTTTAGTTAAATAGGACTATAGTCATTTAAAATAGGTTTTTTTTAAGTTGTCGGATTGATTTAAGAAAAAAAAAAAGATTATCTGATAAAAAGAATACCACCAGCTTTTATTTTATTATCTGAAGTGTTTGTTTTCTATAGTTAATTAGAAGTAAATTTACTAACATTTTTAGATTTTTATAGTCAAAGTGGTTTATTTTTTATTGCTTTACAGTCTGTCATAGAAATGTATAGTAGTTGTATTTTGAAATACCATAGCTTACTTGGTATTATAAAATACTGTGACTCATAAGCCAAGTCCTCTTTGCCATGTAAACATAGAAACTACTAGCATGTCAGAAGTGAAAACATATTGCTTTTTTTTGGAAATACTTTACAGTTGTAATATAAGTAAATTTTTTATTTTGATATGTAGTATGGAATTCTAATATTGCACTAAATAGAATGACTTTTAAACCTGTATCATTTCAACAGATTACTATAGGTCTTGAATGCATAACTTTTGTTTGTCCCAAATGAGCAGTGAAAGGAGTGAAGTTTCCATACCCAACATTGTTAACAGAGAAGAGAGACTCAGCACTTTATTTAGACATAAACCTTTCTGGCAAATCTGAAGAGATAAGAATGTAGCATAATAGAGTTTAAGAAAACTAAGCAGAAAATTTAAGGGAGACCGGGGTGGGGGCAGTGTAATGCCCTTTTTCTTACTCCAGCTCAAGCTCTGTAAACCATTCCCAGACACAAGTACCAAAAGTATGATTTGTTTTGCTTTGTATTTTAAAGAAACTAACAAACTTGCTATGGTACTTGCCCTTAGGGCTTATGATCCCCATATCTTCTGTTCCCATAACTGTGCAGAAGGACTGCAAAATCTAAAAGCACATTAGTTGTATTTAAAATTTGGTTGAAAAGCTGACTGATTTTCCTTTTTCTCAGACACTGAAATCATTCTAAGACATGGTGGGGAAGAAGACTATGCTTGATAGGAAACAAAACATTGTATGATTGGTAACTTCTGACTTGTGTACTGTTATTTTCACTCTTATTTGACCTTCCATTTTTCATTTATATTAAGTTTTTCCTCTCTTTTGCTTTGGTTTTGTTTGGGGTTCTCTGGAGCATTGATAAGTTAGCCACTTCATAATGTTAAGGTATTTGTTGAGTAGTAAAGCACTGGCTTTAGCTCATTCACTTCTTCCTTTGTTCTAGTAAAGTGCAGGAGTGATTCATTTGTTTTCTATTATTTTTAGATATGTAAATTAATAAATATTTATTTATTTAAAACACCAGTGACAATAAACCAGTTAACTGCTGCATTCTGCTTTTATTATGTTGGATCTATACTGTTGCATTGTATGAGTAAAACAGCAAAAATGTGAATTAAAACATTTTAATACACAAAAGGTATGAGTTACTTATTTCTTCAGAAGAATAAAATTGTACCTTTAAAAAAAAGTTTGGTCTTACAATATATTTTGATATATTTATAGATAGGTAAAATCAGCAGAATTATTTGGATTCTGTTAAATTAGTCAGAGCTTTAATAAGTGTCCATTGCTTATCATGATGAGCTCTAGATGACCTACTTTGGAGAAGGGATATAGGTTTGTGAGACTTGGGTGGAAAGAAAAAAAGACATGGGGGGAAAAAAGAGAATATAAAAACCTGCCCGAGGAAATTCTAATTTAATTAGTACCATACTACACACAGATACTTATAAAGTATCATGTATGTAGACACAGGGAGCAGCTAAGTTGTGCAGTAGGTAGCTCTCCAGGCCTGAATCAGGAAGACCTGAATTCAAATCCAACCTCAGGCACTAGCAATGTGACCCTGAGCAAGTCACTTTTTTTTTTTTTTGGCCTCAGTTTCCTCATCGGTAAAATGGGGATACGCTAGAGAAGGAAATGGCAAACCACTCCAATATCTTCACCAAGAAAAATCTGTAGGATCACAGAGTCAGACACTCAAGAACAATACAGATACATATAAACTGTAGCAGCATGCTATAATGGATAAAACACTGAACTTGGAATCGGGATTCCTGACTCCAATACTTAGTAATTTAGTGACCCTAGGCAAGTCAATTGCCTGCTACTGTACTTGCCCATAAAGTCTGAAGCCCCTGTATATTATGTTTTCACAGCATGTGCAAAAGGACTGGAGAATCTAAAAGTACAGAAGGTACAGTTAAAATTTGGTTTGGAAAGCTGACATTCTTAAAGCATTCTTTCTAAGTTTGAGGGTGAGTAGAAAAGGGAAAACAATATTCCTCCTCTAAAAATGAGGTAAGGGATGGGCCTTGGTAGCCAATAAGGTCTTTCAGCTGTAAATCTGTGATCTTGATCCTAGTGTTTCATATAGAGTGGATAGGCTTTGAATTCAATCTTTTAACTAGCCTTTTATTAATAATCCAACAGTTTGGGTTATTTCATGGCATATGCTAGTTTGGCTTTTGCTTACCATGTGGTCTTGATAATTTCTAAAGACATTAGATGCTTAAAGCCACTCAGGAAAAACTGTAAATAGAAGATAGTTGTCTGGGTTATGATAGGCAACCAGGATTGGATAGAATAGATGAAATAGCATTTGAAAAACTGCACATCCCCCTCCTACTGAAAATTGTCAGAAGACTTAAGTCTAATAATTCTGTGGGTCTTACCCTGAAACCTACTAGTGAAAGCAAGAATCAAGCCTATTATACTTCTCATCAATCATTCTGCAAACTTCAGAAGGCTTTATAAATGCTAGCTACTATTATTACTATCTTTATCTTGATTTTCAATCATATACATTTCTATGCTTCCTTTTGGGATGGGTATTCTTGGCAAAGATACTGGAATGGTTTGCCATTTCTTTCTCCAACTCATTTTACAGATAAGGAAACTGAGGCAAGTAGGGTTAAGTGACTTGCTTGAGGTCACATAGTAAGTCTTGAGGCTGGATTTGATTTCAGGTCTTCCTAAATAAGGATGGAAATAATTGAGAAATACAACAACTGGAAATTACTTTAGAGCACAGAATATTCTAGGAGACCATGTACTATCAGAATTTTGAGAAATCTCAAAACAGAATGTTAGAAGAAAGAATATAAAATGTTTAAATTTCCAGAAGATGTCAGACCATCTACTTTGAAGAGCTGCCCAAGGTTTCACAATTTACTAATTAGTTGCAGAGATAAGACCAGGACTCAAACTGTTTCTCAGTGAAGTTTAGCAGTTAAGAGCTGAAAGGGATCCTAGAGATTATTTAATCAAAGTTCTTTAATCTAAATGAGGAAAGTGCGACCCTGAAAGGTGACATTCAAATTTATAAAACTAGTAAGTAGCAAGACTGACATCTTAACCTAAGGCTTGAGATTTCTGTAATTTAGTGCACTGATTCAATTTAATCCTCTTCACTTTCAACCAGGTCTGGTATGCCCCTGGGCAGCTAGGTGACACAGTGGATAGAGTGCTGGGCCTAGATCTGAGTTCAAATCCAGCTTCAGATATTTAACAAGCTGTGTGATACAGCCAAGTTACTTAACCTTGTTTGCCTCAATTTTCTCATCTGTAAAATGAGCTGGAGAAAGAAATGGTAAACTACTCCATTATCTCTGCCAAAGAAATCCCACGGACATGGGGTCCCATAGAGTTGGATGAAATGACTGAACAACAAAGTTGTGCCCCTGTTCCCATAGCCAGATGAAGGCCAAAAATAAAGGTTATAATTCTTCCCTGTGGAAATGAGCTATAGTGGAAAGAATAGTGTAGATCTGGAATCAGAAGAGACATTATTATGGATTCATGTCCAATACCAACTTTGCTACTTGCAACCTATGCCATTTTGGGCAAATAACCTTTCTGAGCTTAATTTTCCTCATTTGTAAAATTGAAGATTTCAGGCAAACTAAAACTCTGAAATACCACCTCATACCTCTCAGATTGGCTAAGATGACAGGCAAAGATAACAATAAATGCTGGAGGGGATATGGGAAAACTGGGGCACTGCTGCATTGTTGGTGGAGTTGTGAAGTGATCCAACCATTCTGGAGAGCAATCTGTATCTATGCCCAAAGAGCTATAAAACTATGTATATTTTTTAATCAGCAGTGACATTATGACATCCAAGGATATCATAAAGGAGAGAAAAGGACCTACATGTGCAAAAATGTTTGTAATAGCTCTTTTTGTGGTAGCAAAGAATTGAAAAATGAGTAGATGCCCATCATTGGGGGAATGGTTAAACAAAAATATATGAAAGTAATGGAATATTATTATTCTGTAAGAATAATAAGCCCATTATAGAAAGATCTGGAAAGATTTACATGAACTCATGCTGAGCTAAATAAGCAGAACCAGGAATACATTGTACACAATAACAGCAAGAATGTGCGATGATCAACTATGATCATCTAAGCCACTTAGTTCTCAGTGGTTCAGCGATCCAAAGCAATCCCAAAAGAATTTGGACCGAAAATACCATCTGCATCCAGAAAAAGAACTAAGTAGAGGGAATGTAAATGAGCACATGCTATGTTCACTTCTTTTTTTCCATTTTTTCATCACTCCCATGGTTTTTCCCTTTTGCTCTGATTTTTCTGTCCCAACATGATTCATAAAGTGTATTAAAAATAAACTTACAATAAAAAATGAAGATTTCATGCCAGATGACTTCTAGAATCTCTTCTACCCTGACATATATAGGTATTATCACAACTGCTCTGTCCTTATACCAACCACTTCTTTTACCCAATGCTAGAAATCCCTTACCTATAGATTCCCCCACGTACACACTATAACATTGGGTCACCTCCTGCCCTTTACTATATGGTCCTTAAGCTTTAAATTATAACACATTTTGCACTCATTCCCTCCCTACATCCCCCCAATGCCAGTCTTTTTCTCAATCACCTATTTGCAGACATCACCAAAATAATAAGTAGTATTTCTATAAAGCTCTAAGGTTCACACAATGCTTGATGTGTTATCTCTACCATACATCTCGTCAATCTTCCATGATTATATATGTATATATGTATGTGCGTGTATGTCAAGGCTACTTTTCTTTGTTTTTGAAATATATTTTCTTTTTTTAATTAAAACTTTTTATTTTCAATATATTTACATGGAAATTTTTTGACATTCACCCCTACAAAACCCTGTGTTCCAATTTTTTCCCTTTCCTCCCTCCATCCCCTCCCCAAGTCAACAAGTAATCCAATATATGTTAATCATGTGCAATTCCTCTATACATATTCCCACAATTATGTTGCTACACAAGAGAAATCAAATCAAAAAGGGAAAAAAATGAGAAAGAAAAAAAAAAGCAGATAAAAAAAAGTGAAAATACTCAGTTGTGGTCCACACTCAGTTCCCACTCTGCTCTCTGGGTGCAGATGGCTCTCTTCATCACAAGATCATTGGAACTTGTCAAGCCTCGGGGACATAGCGTTCCTCCTTCTCTGTGTGGCCCTACCTAGCCTTAGACCAATCACTTCTCAGACCTGGACAGAGCTGAGACCATTACAAGAACTGAGACTTTCACTCCAGGCCACATGTCCTAGCTGACATTTCACTTGTCCTTAGGTGTCCCTAGCATCAGAGATACCTCATTCACCTGGGTTCTGACTGCTTATAGGGCAGAAATTCAAACTAGATGGTCTTGAGTCTGACATCTGTGTAGTATACGAGTCACCGCTCTCTATTGGCCCTGCAGAGTTTGGCTTGGATATTTTTAGAAACTTATCTTCAAGTTTTCACACAGTTATATAAAAGCAGACCCACACTGATCTTGCTTCTCAATACCAATAGTGACTTTAAAAAAAAAAAAAAAAAAAATGAGTTTATATATAGATCACTAGGTGGCGCCATGATGCACGGAGTGCCAGGTCTGGAGTCAGGAAGACATCTTCCTGATTTTTTAAAAAATATATTTTAGAAATGAGGTCTTTATTTAAAATTAGAATAAAGAATGAGAAAACAAAATTATCACCCTACGCAGATGATAGGATGGTAAACTTAGAGAATCAGCTACTAGCAACAACTTTAGCAAAGTTGCAGAAAACAAAATCCACATAAATCATCAGCATTTCTATGTTACCAACAAAGTCCAGCAGCAAGATTTACAAAGAGAAATCCCATTTAAAATAACTGTAGATTATATAAAATATTTTGGAGTCTGCCTGCCAAGACAAAGTCAGGAACTATATGAACACAATTACAAAACACTTTCCACACAAAGTCAGATCTAAACAATATCAAGCACTCGTGGGTAGGCAGAGCTAATATATTTAAAAAAAAAAAAAAACAAAACAAACAAAAAAAAAAACCAACCAACAATTCTGCCTAAATTAATCTGCTTATTCAGTGCCATAGTAATCAAATTGCAAGAAACTTCTTTACAGAGCTAGGGAAAAAAAATAAAGTTCATCTGGAAGAATAAAAAGTCAAGAATTTCAAGAGAATTAATGAAAAAAAATTCAAATAAAGGTGGTCTAGCTGTACCAGACCTACAATTATATCATAAAGCAGCAGTCATCAAAACCATTTAGTACTGGCTATGAAATGGAGTAGCTGATCAATGGAATAGGTTAGATTCATAACACACATAACTCAATGACTATAGTAATCTCATGTTAAATAAACCCAAACACCCCAGTTTCTGGGATAAGAACTCATTATTTGCTGAGAAAATTTGAAAATAGTATGGCAGAAACTAATCAATGACCAACACCTAACACCCTATACCAAGATAAGGTAGAAATGAGTTCATGAGTTAGATATAAAAAGTGATATTATAACCAAATTAGAAGAATAAAGGATAGTCTACCTCTCAGATCTGTGGAGAAAGGAGTTTATGGCCAAAAAAGAATTAGAATACATTATGAAATACAAAATGGATCATTTTTATTATATTAAATTTAAAATTAAAATGTGTTTGTACAAAAAACTAATGCATAGAAGAGTATAAAGATAAGCAGAAAACTAGGGGAAAATTTTATATTCAAGGGTTCTGATAAAAACCTTATTTCTAAAATATATAGAGAATTGACTCAAAATTATAACAATACAAGCCATTCTCCAATTGATAAATGATCAAAGGATATGAACAATTTTCAGATGAAATTAAAATCATTTCAAGTCATATGAAAAAATGTTCTAAATCACTATTGATCAGAGAAATGCAAATGAAGACAACTCTGAGGTACCATTACAGACCTCTCAGATTGAATAAAATGACAGGAAAAAGAAATGATAAATGTTGGAGGGAATATGGAAAAACCGGGACACTAATAGATTGTTGGTGTTGTGAAGTGATTCACTCATTCTGGAGAGCAATTTGGAACTATGTCCAAAAGGTTATCAAACTGTCCAGCAGTGATTTCTACTGGGCTTGTATCCTAAAGAGATCTTAAAAAAAGAAAAGGACCCACACGTGCAAAAATGTTTGTGGTAACACTTTTTGTAGTGGCAAGAAACTGGAAACTGAGTAAATACCCATCAGTTGGAGAATGGCTGAATAAATTATGGTATATGAATGTTATGGAATCTTATTGTTCTGTAAGAAATGACCAACAGGAGGAATACAGAGAGGCCTGGAGAGACTTACATGAACTGAAGCTGAGTGAAATGAGCAGAACCAGGAGATCATTGTACATGGCAACAACAAGATTATACAATGATCAATTCTCATGGACGTGGTTCTTTTCAATAGTGAAGTAATTCAAGGCATTCTAATGGTCTTGTTTTGAAGAGACTCATCTGCACCCAGAGAGACAACTGTGGGGACTGAGTGTGGACCACAACATAGCATTTTTCACTCTTTTTTATTGTTGTTTGCATTTTGTTTCCTTTATCATTTTTTTTCCTTTTTGATCTTATTTTTCTTGTGCAGCATGATAATTATGGAAATATGTATAGAAGAATTGCACGTGATTAACATGTATTAGATTGTTTGCTGTCTAGGGGAGGAGGTTGAAGGGAAAAGAGGGGGAAAGATTTGGAACACAAATGCCCAAATCATGTATCTATTTTGACCTTATTTTGGTATGGGTGTGAGATGCAGGTCTATGCCAAGTTTCTGACATGTTATTTTCCAGTTTTCCCAGAAATTTTTGTGAAATAATGAGTTCTTATCCCAGAAGCTGGAATTTGGAGGTTTATTAAATACTAGATTACTATAGTCATTGATTATTATGTCACGTATATCTAACCTATTTCATTGCTCCCCCTCTCTATTTCTTAGCTAGTACCCTATGTTTTTGATGACTGTTGTTTTATAAAAGAGTTTTAGGACTAGTATAGCTAGGCCACTTTTATTTGCATTTTTTTTCATTGGTTCCATTGAAACTCTTGACCTTTTGTTCTTCGAATTGAATTGTTATTATTTTTTCTAGCTCTATAAGTAATTTCTTCATAATTTGATTGGTATGGCACTGACCCAGTAGAGAAATGTAGGTATAATTGTCATTTTTATTATATTAGATCAGCCTACCCATAAGAAATTGATATTTTTCCAGTTGTTTAGATCTGAATTTATTTGTTTGAAAAGTGTTTTGTAATTATGTTCTTAGTTCCTGACTTTATCTTGGTAGGTGGAGTCCCAAATATTTTATTTTATCTACAGTTATTTTAAATGGAATTTCTCTTTCTATCTCTTGCTGCTCGGGTTATAGAAATGCTGATGATTTCTGTGGCTTTATTTTATATCCTGCAACTTTGCTAAAGCTATTTATTATTTCAAGGAGGTTTTGGATCTCCAAGAGGCTCTAAGTATACCATCATATTATCTGCAAAGAGTGATAGTTTTATTTCCTCATTTCCTATTCTAATTACTTTGATTTCTTTTTTTTTTTCTTATTGCTAAAACCAATTCTAGTACAATATTGAATAATAGTAGTGATAATGGACACCCTTGTTCATCCTGATCTTATTGGGAATCCTTCTAACTTCTCTCCATTACAAACAATGCTTGCTGTTGGTTGTAGATAGATGCTGATTATCACTTTAAGGAAAACTCCTTTTATGCTTGTGCTCTCTAATGTTTTAAATAAAAATGGGTGTTGTATTTTATCAAAAAACTTTTTCTGTATCTATTGAGATTAGTATGATTTTTTTCTTTTTTTTTTAACCCTTCTTTTTTTTTTAATATTTATTTATTATCAGATGTATTAGTTTCCACTGTATCCCATTTGTAACAGTGAGGTGAAAAGGCTCACCAGTGCTATTAAGGCTTATTTCTTATTTATTAGTGTAAATTTGAACATCTCTCTCACCTCTTCTTCCAATTTCCCCAGGCAAAAAATCCGAATGTGCTGTTTTCCCTACACAAATTGTTATCTTTCTAAGCAAACCATGACTTTTTTTTATCCTAATTCTGTCTCTAAATAAAAGTTTCCTTTTTCTCCCCAAACCAAACAGATTACAGTACTCATTCATGTCCTCTCTTTTATCTATCTGTGCTGGGGAAATTGGGGATAACGGGAGGGGCTGTTTTGCTAAGTCTCTGATCCTGAGATGGAGTCTTGGACACTTAGGACCAGACTCTTGGAAGTAAGTCACCCCTCCTTCAGCAGGCAAAAAGCAAGCTGCTCTACTCTAGAGTGGAGCCCTGGCTGGACATTGATGAAGGGAAGCCATCTTGCATCTGTGTCTGTCTGTCTCTCTCTCTCTCTATCTCTTGAGGCAATGGGGGTTAAGTGACTTGCCTAGGGTCACACAGCTAGGAAGTGTTAAGTGTCTGAGACCACATTTGAACTCGGATCCTCCTGAATTCAGGGCTGGTGCTCTATCCACTGTGCCACCTAGCTGCCCCGAGATTAGAATAATTTTTGTTAGTTTTGTTATTGATATTAAACTAGTCCTGCATTCTTGGTATAAGTCCCACTTGGTCATAGTATATTACCCTGCTGATAAGTTGTTATAATCTCTTTTATTTAAAAATTTTGCATCAATATTCATTAGAGAGATTGGTCTATAATTTTCTTTCTCTGTTTTAGCTCTTCCTGGTTTAGATATAAATACCATATTTGTGTCATAAAAGGAATTTGTCAGGATGGCTTTTTTTTTTTTTTACCAATTTTTCCAAATAGTTTACATAGTATTGGAATCAATTGTTCTTTAAATGTTTGTAGAATTCACTTGTAAATCTATCTGGCCCTGGAGATTTTTTCTTAGGGAATTCACAACAGCTTGTTCAATTTCTTTTTCTAAAATGGGACTACTTAAGGAATTTATTTCCTCTTCCATTAATCTGGGTAATTTATATTTTTGTAAATATGCATCCATTTTAATTAGATTGTCAGATTTCTTGGCATACAGTTAGTCAAAATAGCTCCTCCTTCTTGCTTTAATTTCTTCTTCATTGGTAGAAGTTTACCCTTTTCATTCTTGATGCTAATAATTTGTTTTTTTTTCTTTCTTTTTTCTAATCAAATTAACCAAAGATTTATCTAGTTTGTTGATGTTTTCACAAAACTAATTCTTAGTTTTATTAACTAGTTCAATAGTTTTCTTAGTTTCAATTTTCTTAATCTCTTTTGATTTTTAGAATTTCTCACCTGGCATTTAATTGGGAGTTTTTAATTTGTTCTTTTTCTAGCTTTTTAAGTTGCATGTCAAATTCATTGATCTCTTCTTTCTCTATTTTATTCATATAACTATTTAGAGATATAAAATTTATTCTAAGAACTGTATCCCATAAATTCTGGTATGTTATCTCATTATTGTCATTCTGTTGGATGAAATTATTATTTTTATATTTATTGTTTGACCCACTCATTCTTTTGAATTAGATTATTTAATTTCCAAGTGATTTTCAGTCTATCTTTCTCTGGCCTTTAATTGAATGCAATTTTTATTGCATCATTATCTGAAAAGGAAGTATTTACTATTTCTACCTTTCTGCATTTGATTGTGAGGTTTTTATGCCTTAATACAGGGTCAGTTTTTGTCTAGGTGCCACATACTGCTTCAGCAGTACCAGAAAGGGCATATTGCTTTCTATCCCTATTCAATTTTCTCCAGAGATCTATTATATCTAAATTTTATAAAATTCTATTAACCACCCTAGTTTCTTTCTTGTTTATTATCTGGTTGGGCTTATCTAATTATGAGATGGGGAGGTTGAGATCCTCCACTAGTACAGTTTTGCTGTTTATTTCTTCCTATAATTGGCTTACCTTTCTCTAAGGATTTAGATGCTTGGTATATATACATTTAGTATTAATACTACTTCATTATCTATGGTACCCTTTAATAAAATGTCATTTCCTTCCTTATATCTGTTAATTACACCTATTTTACCTTTGTTTTATCTGAGATCAGAATTGCTTTCCCTGGTTTTTTTTTTTTTGTTTGTTTGTTTGTTTCTACTGAAGCATAATAAATTCTGTTCCAGCCTTTTACCCTTCCTCTATGTATCTCTCTGTTTCAAATGTGTTTCTTATAAACAACATATTGTAGGATTCTGGTTTTTAATCCACTCTGCTATTTTCTTCTGTTTTATGGGAGAGTTCATCCTACTCACCTTCACAGCTATGATTGCCAGCTGTGTATATTCCTCCATCTTATTTTCTCCCCTGTATATATTTTTTCACTTTTTGTTGTTATTTGCTAGCATTTTATTTTCTTTCTCATTTTTTCCCTTTTTGATCTGATTTTTCTTGTGCTGCATGATAAATTGTGCATATATGTATAGAGGAATTACACGTGTTTAAATATATTGCATTACTTGCCATTTAGGGGAGAGGTATAGAGAAGGGAGGAAGAAAAAAATTTGGAACACAAGGTTTTGCAAAGATGAATCTTGAAAACTATCTGCATATGTTTTGAAAATATAAAGCTTTAAAAATATAAAGAAAAAAGCCTAAATATTACTAAGCTTATAAACCAATAAAAAAAAGAAGAAGAAGCTATTGTCAATATTTTTGCAAATAAATTAACAGGCTATAGTGCTTAATGACTTATCCAGGTCACACAGTTAGTTTCTAATACAGGATTCAAACTCAGGTCTTTTTAAGCATAAGTCTAGGATTTAGCTATTACAGTATCCAGTTATTTATATGATTTGATAAATTCTTGTGAAGCCTTATTAGAAATACATTTTCTTTTCTTATAGTTGGAATATAGAATCACTGTAAATAAGCTATCTGAACACAGACACTGATCTGCTTCTATACAATTTGAGGGAAACACTTGACTTAATAATTCAGCTTAAAATAACAGGAAAATTAAAACAGAAAAAAAACCTACAATCAACTTTAATATGTTCTCACAATTCAGTTCTTTTGGACTTTCCTGCTATTTTCCTCCTATCACTTTCCAATTATCAAAGAAAAATATTAATACTAGGCAACTATGTGTTATAGAGACATGAGAGCAGGAGCCAGGAATATTTGAGATCAAATCCTAAATCAGACATCTAATAGCCGTGTGACTTTGAATAAGTCATCTAAATTCAATGTGAGCTAAATGAATCATGGGGAGCAAGAAACTCATAAATATCCTGGCTGGGCCAAGATATGGCTGCAGTCAAATATAACTTTGTTGAACATTTATACATCCTGTTATTTCAGTCACACTACCCTGCACATCCTGCAGCGTTAACTCCCTTTTTGAGCATTTTCAGTAGAAAACATATAAAGAGCTTAAGAGCAAAGCCCCTACACAGACCAATCGCTGGCTACTTGCCATCCATTGCAAAGTGCTACCACTGGGGAGGGGGGGTGGGTTCCTGTAAGGAAATCCTTCATAAAGCTTGGATTAGTCATCCTAGTCATCCTAGTGTGGGGATTAAAATGATCCCACCTGCAATAAGAAGGACTGAGGCAGAGGTTTGAGCCAATGGCACTTTATTAAAGGATTCCCTCTAATGAAGTAGACCTCAGGGCTTCCTCACAATCTGGGATGCTTCCTTCCAAGGCCCTATTCATGTCCGGTCATTCAGAAAGCTATACCAAATACAGAAAAATTCCATTAATTGACATGTAACATATAAGCTAAAATAAGCAAAATATATATGAGCAGGGTCACAAGTTGGACAAAGTAAGGAATATCTCTTCACAAGATGAACAGGCTTCTCCTTAGGATGGGGCAGGAGGAAATGGTACAAGTTATCACAGTCAGTGATCTACCAGCATAAGATGATCGCCTGCTCTTACTGGACAAGAGATTGGTCCAGAAGTACACACCACACAGGGCTTGCTCACCATGACAAGGAAAAACAAGGGTGGAGGCCATTTAGTTAACTTCCTATAGTTAAGCAACTGAACTTAGAATCTGCAGCTTCTAGCTCTGGGGTCTTATATATCGAACTTTGATAGGATTCTATCAAATTGATTAATACTAATGGGAATAAAATAGAGGTCCAAATGAATCATCTCTCACATTAATTTTGTGTGTCTCATTCCACAGAATTTCTGGGTCACAAGAAGGTGCAACTGGGCACTTCAGTGTCCTAATCCATAACACTTATGTCTCAACTTTATCATGTACAAGATGGGGACATAATAGCATTTACCTCCCAGAGTTGTTAAGTTAAAATGTTTGGGAATAGTGGATAGAGAGCAGGGCCTGGAATCAGGAGAACCTGAATTCAAATCCAACATCAGACACTTCCTAGCTACGTGATCCTGAAAAAATCATTTAACCCTGTTTACCTGTTTCTTCATCTGTCAAATGAGCTAGAAAAGGAAATGGCAAACCATTGCAGTATCTTTACCAAGAAAACCCCAAATGGGGTCACAGAGAATAAGAAACAACTGAAATGATTGGATAATAACATTTGCAAATCACACTGAGTGTTATATAAGTACTCATAAGATTGTACTAAAATTCTGAAGAGTTTTAGACCCAAGTCTGCTAGAAACAATTTTTATTGTTATTCTATACACATGTCATTTCTAGCTTAGAAAATGAGAGCTTTCCAAACTAGTATAGTTTCCCAATATCCTATACCTACCACTCCCCAAGCCTATTGGAGGAACTATTTATAGGAATTTTGAACAAGGAAACTGATAATTATAATACATTTTGGATTGATGTTCCAAAATAGTAGAGTCACCTTTCCCTTTCCTCTTGGACAACTTCCCTTCAACAGATCTATGGGACCCCTAGAATAAATAATAGGACTACCTGTCATTCATCAATACCAGAATCTTTTCTCAAAGAAGGGGAGAAGAGGGAAGTTCTAGAACCAAGTCTGATTTTTACTATTAATCCAGTTCCCTAAGAAAAGGTCATCTCCCAAATTTCTAAGAGACTTTTCCTAGAAATTAAAAAAGACTTTAGAGAAAAATATTTCTTAATATTTCCAGTTTTTAATTTCGCTTCCACTCAGGATATTTTTTAATACCGTGAATTAACCTTTTATTTTTATAATAATAATTTTTGGCATTAGAAAGGCATGTGATTGGCACAAACTCCAAGAAGTTGTCCTCAGAATAAGGAAGACTTGGATTTCATGTTCAACCTCAGAAAAATACTGGCTGTGTGACCTTGAGCTAGTCACCCTCTCACCTTTCATATTCCAGTTAATTGTCTCAAGGCTATAATTTGCAGAGCTGATTCTGATCTATATTCGGGCAGAGGGAATTCCTTACTACATGCTCATCACACCCATGAAATCATAGCACTGGTCCAAAAAAGATTTGGAGATTACATATAATTGATCCTGCTTTTGTGCAACAGGTCTGTATAATTTGTATTGTTTCCTTCTTCCTTTCTTCCTTCCTTCCTTTATATCTTTCTTTCTCTCTGTCTATCCTTATCTATCTCCCCTAATTCTGTCTCTCTGCTTCTATTTCTGTCTGTCTGTCTCTTTCTCTCTCTGTCTTTTTATGTATGTCTCTCCCTCCTTTTCTATCCCACCCTTTCCCTACTCAATGCATCATCTATAATAACAGATAACAATTTATTTCTTTAATTCATCCTAAAATTGTTTGTAAGCCCTATCACTTAAGCTTTTTGCCTTTGCTACCCGTTTGGGGAGCATCTTTTTCTCCTTGGAGAGTTATTTGTGAGATTAAATTTAAAACATCTCTTATTCACTCCCACATACACCTATTCAAATACTTTGCTATTCTTTTGGATTTGTGATCTCACCAATTTGGTGATTGCCTCCAGTAGCAAGAACTACAACTCATCCCTTCCTAAACCAAAAATCTTACAGTCTGGGCCTGAAGAGAACTAGGTAAGGAGTATCTAAATGAAATTAGGTTTAATTGCATTCTAGTGGCAGGTTCGGGTACAGGGAGTCAAATAGAGCGCCCCTGCAATCCCTTTAGATTCAGCGCAAGGATACAAAGTTAAATGGGGTCTAGTAGTGGTGCAAGAGTCCCCTGTGAAGGAATTTACAGACCTGAAAATCTAGATTGATAAAAGAGGTTTATTATGGAGTTTGGAAGTAAAATTAAAAGATAGAAAGACACCAAAGCCAGGGCTGGCACAGGTGGGCAGAAATCCTTGACATGGCTGGCATAAGGATGCCGTGTTTGGGACTTCTGCAAAGAATGGACTCCAGTTTTGCCCCTTTTATAATAGGGGGGATTTTGATAATCTGAAGGGATTCGTGGGTGGAGTCCCAGGTTGGCTTCTGGCTAGAGCTTCAGCCAGGGTTAGAATGTGAATAGAATTCAATGGGTTTTTAGATAAGGAGGAAACTGTTTGTGCTTGGGTGGGGGTTGGGAATTAAGAATCTTAAAGGGACTATAACCCACATCAGGCCCACTCTACATGCTCACACATTCCCTCTCATCCCAATGACTCATTAACAATTAAAATTCCTTTGTTTCTTGATTCTCCTCAATGAAGTTATCGATCCTTATGCAGCTAAGTTGGATGTGCCTTCCTTCTACCACCTTCTCCCTCTGGCCCATGAGACTGACATAGTGTGTAGTAGAAAGCCTGTAGACCAATGGCAGTAACTAACTAGAAGGAATCTTCCTTTGATCTGACTCTACTTATAAGCCAACTTTCTTGGTCCAAATTAACAAATCTCCATTAAAAAACATTTTTTTTTAATTTTTTTTTTTTTTTTTAGTAAAGATAGCTGCTAATTAAATTATAAATTACTATGTCCATGGTCCTTTCTCTGTCCCCAACCTCTGAGTGAACTATGGGTTTGTGGGACATCTGAAAAAGGTTCAATAAAAGATGATGATTGTTTCCCAGACCAAAGTGATTATCAGCTCAGTTGGGAGTGGGAGATTCTGATGGGAACCAGGTAGCTTTCCCAAGGGAGATTCAGGTGGGTGGGGATCATTTTTAGGAATTTCCCCAGGCCAGATGGCCTACCCTTCACAAAGATTAGGGAGAAACAAATTCCTTATTACATCACCAATGCTCTCTGATGTGGCAGGAACTATTTTTGTCCTCAGCTACCACCTGTTAGTTACCTTGCCCAGCTATTCCTTGGTTTCACTTCCTAGAATATGGGGAGTGTTTTTATTTACTCAGTAGGTCATGGTTACTTGTGATATACCCATAAAATAGAAATTCATCCCTTCTTTCCCTGAAATTGAAAGCAATGTAATCCACACATATGCATATATGTGCATATTTATATATATTATATAACATATAATATATATGTATTCCTTACATATCTAAATTGGAGATTCAATCATTTCTAGACTCAATCATTTTAATCATGTCTAATTCTTAATGACCCCTTTTGCAGTTTTCTTAGCAAAAATACTGGAATGCTTTGTCATTTCCTTCTCCCTCTCATTTTACAGATGAGGAAACTGAGATAAAGTGTTAAATTTACTTGCCCAGGGTCACATAGCTTTTAAATGTCTGAAGCCAAATTTGAAATGAATTTTCTTGATTCTGAAGAGGGGACCCTGAACTCTGAAAATCCTTAAAGGAGAAAATTTCCTTCAACTCTGCCTCAGTGAGGGACCCTGCCCTGAAGAACAATTTCATCTTTGTTATCTGGGTGGGGTTGGTTCAGTCCAGAAACTCTATGAGTTCAATTCAAATTTTAGCTCTAGCTGAAATCCATCTAGGAGCCAACTTGGGACTCCACCCATGGGCCTCCTTTAGCTAAATCTCTCATTATAAAAAGAGCCAAACTAAAATCCTCTCTTTGCAGAGGTTCCAAACATGCCATGCTATGCCAAGAGCCTCTGTCCACTGGAATACTCTTTCCAGTGCCATACTCTCTTTACCCTCACCTATTTCCCTAGCCAGACTTTATTTCTAACCTTAATAAACCTCTCTTATCAATCTAGGTTTTCGGGTCTGTAAATTCCTTTACAGAGAACCTCCGCGCCACCAGAAGGGCATCCCTAAAACTCCCTATCCAAGGGGTTTCAGGGGATCCAAACCTCTCCATTGGTTCCCTGAACCCGGAACCTACCACTAGACCTTATCATTTAACTCTCTGACCACCAGAAACCCTAATTTCATTTTGGTTCCCTAAATCTAAACCTCATCAATTCCAAGTACAGAGTTTTATCCACTTCACCACAGAGTTGCCTGTGTATGTGTGTGTATGTGTGTGTGTGTGTGTTCCTTACACGCTTAAAAAATCATAGTGCCAATTTCTCATCTTTGATAACTAAATGGTCAAAGGATATAAATATTTTTTCAATAAGAAACATAAATTGTTAGTGATAATCACTAGAAAATGTTGGCCTTCAAGAATAGTTGAAAAGATAATAATTAAAAACAACTTTGAGGTATTATCTCATTCATTCAACTGGGTAAATACAATTAAAAGCAATAAGATTCACTGATGAGGAAGTTTTAGATAAACAGATACACTTGTAGATTTTTGGTGAAATTACAAACTTACAGAATTTTTTTGGAATGCAATTTGTCAGTAGGATGTAAAAAATATAAAAATTATATTATACCCTTTATTAATGTGTGGGAAGACCCTCTCATAGGAATCTGACCTTAAATTCTTCCCTAATTATGACTTGAGACTTTTGCAATAACAAGTAGAGCTATAGCTAAAAAATCAGGTGTTAGATTGTCTTGAAGGAACATTCCACTGCTGTTTCTTACTGAATGAGATGAGGTGAGATCTTTCAAGACAGTTGTGAAAATCGAGTAAGGCTTCATCTACTTCAGAGTTCGAGTAGGCCTGAAGGACTCTGAAGGGCATTGCCTTCCCCTCCTTTGACATCTCCCTATTTCATCCAAATATGGGCAACTATGTACTTATTGGTCAAGTTCAATTTCATGGGTAGATCTCGCGTTTAGAATGTAAGACTCTCAGCCAATGAGGATGAGGGTCAGTGGCAGGAGGGGGCGTTTTTGCGTTAGGGATTAAAGGGGCTGTCCTGCCCACAGGAGGCGCTTCCTCTCTTCGATAGTCTACTCGAAGAGTGGGACGCCCTTCTCGCGAGAATGTACAATAAACTTTGCTTTTCTCTAGAGCTCTCTCCAGCTTTTTTATTAAATGGTGACCCTTCACCATTTCCGTACCACACAGTTTGGGGGCTAGTCCGGGATCCTTTACTCGGTGAGTAAGTGAACTCCTGGGTGCTAGTGGGATGGCGCCCTGCCTTGATTTAGGCAGCCCGCCAGCTTCCAGGGGCTTCTCCTTGCTCCCTGACGTAGAGTGGACCCGAAGTGGAGAAACTCAGAGAAAAGCAACGGAAACTCCGCGGTGAAAATCCCAACCGGTTGGTGGAGGACAGATCAGTCAAGTAATTTGTTGCGCAGCAACCCAGAGGTAAGCGTCCTGTGAAGCCCCTTGAGTCTAGTTATAGGTTCTGGAGGGGGCTGTAGACGGTAGACAGGAAGAGAGCTAGGCCTTCCTGGGTGACTGAGTTAACCGGTGACGGTTAGCGTGTTTGGGCGTTTAGGAGTCTGTTAAACTCCTTCCAAATTCAATGGGTGTGGCCTAGTCCCAGCCAGCCCTCGCGGAGAGAAATGAGAAAAATATCAGAAAATACCGGTAGATATTCCCTTGGGAGATAAATTAAGTAATTGGAACAAACTGCCAAAATATGAGGAAAAATAAAAAGCAAGAAAAAGCGGATAAGGTATTGTTGTTTTGTTGCAGACTGGTGGTGCCAAAAGGATTAAATGGTACCTGAAAGGAAGGACCTGAGAGGATTTAATTCCATTAGCCCTTCCAGGGGCCTTCGGGTGGGGAGGAGAACTAGGTCTTGTGAAGCAGGGGTCGTTTCAGCTGACCAGAAATAGCTGTTAGTAGATCCCATTTGGGATCAGAAACCCTGTACATGGGGAAGGTTGTGGGATTGAGCCAGTGAAGATGGTGGCTTCCTTCCTCTTCCTCCCACGTGTCCTGACTGCAGCAGGGCCACGTGGGCCAGGGGAAAGAAACTGCTATTTAGTGAAGTTCATTGTTTTAAATATGATAGCAAAGTAGTTTTATATTATTGGGAATTTAAAGCTGTGATTGGGATTTTAAGTTAAAACATAGGTTTTTTACTTCGGGGAGGTTATGGTTGTATCTCCCTACTTAGATGTTATATTTGCTAGAGGTAATTGGGTAATTTGTAACTGAGCTATGCCTTAAGTATTTGTCAGCTCTGTTGGGCATGTATTAAGTTTTATGAAATTTGGGTCAGTTATGTGCAAACATTGAAGTGTAAAGTTTAAAAATATATACATATATATTTACTTAAAGATGGGACAGGAAAGATTGATTTGTAAAAGTAATTAATAGTTTAAATGGAGCTATGATATATTGGGTCGGGAAGCATGGTGGTGTGGGGGAAGGGTGACCACGTGGAGAGGTCCCTCCTCCCATTAAGTATAGTGGGGTTTTTTTTTGTTTGTTTGTTTGTTAGTTTGTTTTTAATAACTGCACCTCCTTGCTGATTTAGATATTAATTATTTCTACTGTTTAAAGGAACAGCCTACATTTAGATAAAATCTTTTGGGACTGAAGCTAATATTTACTTGGAGTTTTGAATTCAGGTATAACTGTTTGCAGAGGTCGTTAAACTCCACCATCTGGAGGTGGGATGGTTAAAATTAGGACAGCTACCTGAAGTAAAACTGCCTTAAATCATGCCCCTGGTTTTTCCTCTTATGTTTGTAATCAGAGCCAAGTGGTCAGTGAGATATACATTGCTAGGACCGCTCCCACTTTTGCCTTTCTTTTTGAGACGAAGCTGGCAATCTCTGGAACCCCAATCCCAAGTTCCTGACTATAGATCTATATTCAGATGCGTTTTTCATATCTTGCATGATCATGGTGGGGAAAGAACTTTTGACACTCAATCCCCTATTAAATATGCAGAGAAGATGAAATGAAGGGGTATTCAAGTTAGAACAATATTAAATCTAGAGGGCTGGGAGATGGCTCACAGATTCCATAGTGTTGAAACATGAGGCAATACTATTAGAAAAAAATGTTCCATAATCCAAGATCATAATTTTAATCCTGCTTCCTTTTTGTCCCCTGGAGAACAGAACTATTGCTGTATAAAACTGTATGACTATTGCTATTTTGGGAAATTTACTAGTCTGTTGTGTATAATCTGATAATTTCTGTAAACAGGGGGGGAAGGGAAACTGAGATTTTAACTGGTCAGAAAATTGGGAAAAACTGATGTCTTATTTCAGTTCAGGCATAATTGGAAACTACTTACTCTTTGCTTACCTCATCATTTTGGTTCCCTGATGAAGGACCTCGAAAAATAGACATAATTTGGGTACTGAATGGAACTCTGGAAAAGGTAAAAGATTTTTTTTTCTTTTTTTGCACCGGACATCCAGGCTGCTTCTGGCCTGGATCATTGTTAGAGCTCTATGCTCGGCACAATTCTTTTAAGAATTGCTGCGATTGACGAAAGGTCTCCTTTTGTCTCGCTCTCTTGTCTCTACAGATAAGGGAGAGGCTGCAAAAAGTTGAAAAAGCAATTTACCTGTCAATAGCTAGACACGCCTGATTTTAGCAGATGCGGGGTTTGGAGAAGGCTGCGGAGACAAAAGGCCTTTACAGGGGACTCTAGCTGAAAATTTGCTAGACTATGATTGGCTAGCTTATATTTTAACTTTGAATTATTGTCCTGACTCAGTCCTGCCTCAGTTTCCTTGCCTCTTAGTTTTGCAAACCTCCCCCCCTGCTGCCTCTTTATCAGAATACTTGATAAGACCTTATGTTTCAGAATAGCAGAATGTCTCTCCCATTACAAGTTAATGGGAATCTCTTATCAAAACTTCTTGAATTCTCTTGTGTGGAATTAGACATTCTGTATATGATTGTATTTGCATTGGGTGTTTTTAAAAACAAACTGATTTGTATGAATAATGTTCACTTATGAAAGATCTACTTGGATATAAACTCATTGGGACAAATTCCTTATTGTTATCAACACAAGGTTATGATAAATATTCGTTTAGAATTTATGTATGGTTCTTCTAGGATGGTAAATGGGAAAAGAAATGGGTTTGTTAGAACTTCCACTGTTACCAAGGGCAGTCTACCTGCCCATTGGTCTGCTCAAACTTGTGAATTGCTGTGAATTGTATGCTTTAAATCAAGCGTTAAAATTATTGTGTGACCAAGATGGGAATATATATACTGATTCTAAATATGCCTGGGGTGTGGTGCATGTATTTGGGAGGATTTGGGAGGAAAGAGGATATGTAAACAGTAAAGGTAAAGAACTGGTTCATCATACACTAGTCAGAGAGATACTAGAAAATATTCTGACTCCTAGGAATATAGCAGTAATACATGTAAAGAGACATCAGATGGGAAATTCTTTTGAGGTAAGGGGAAATAGATTAGCAGACCGGGAGGCCAAGGGAGCCGGAGATCAGGAAATCTCTCATATAATGGCTTTGATACCTGTACTTCCCCCTAGTCTACCCTCTCCTAGTTTTACTCAGGAGGAAAAAGAGAAGGCCTAACTCTCGGAGCAGTTGAGAACTCGGAAGGACGATGGCTCTTACCTGACGGCAGAGAGGTACTGACCAAAGCAAGTATGAGGCAAGTCCTTCAGCAGCTGCACCAGGGCAGCCATTGGGATGTCCAAAACCTGTGTGATGCTATACTGACAAGGTATGTTTCCCCCGGCCTATATACTATGGCTCGACAACTGGTAGACGGTTGTCTTGTTTGTCGAAGGACTAACAGGGCTGCCCAACGCCAGCTTCCAAAAGGGGGACGACCTCCTGGAATCAGACCATTCCAAAGCATCCAGGTGGACTTTACTGAGCTGCCACCAGTGGGTCGAGTTCTTGCTGGTCATAGTGGACCATCTGACCTCATGGGTGGAGGCATTCCCGTCAGGCCGAGCAACTGCCTCGACAGTAAGTAAGGTCTTATTAGAACAAATTATTCCTAGGTACGGAATGGTGGAGAGGATAGACTCGGGTCAGGGAACACATTTTTCTGCCCAGGTATTGCAGAATCTGATTAGGGCCTTAGAAATCACTTGGGATCTCCATACCCCTTGGCATCCTCCCTCTTCTGGGAAAGTAGAAAGGATGAACCAAGAAATAAAATGGCAGCTGACTAAGTTATCTTTAGAGACCCAACTACCTTGGACAAAATGACTTCCTCTCGCTCTGGTTAGAATCAGGACCAAGCCACGTAGAGATATTGGGCTTTCACCTTATGAATTATTGTATGGTCATCCTTTCCAGGCTTATCCTAATAGGAGACACCTATTTTAGAAACTAAGGATTTGTTTGTTAAGAGATATGTTAAATCATTGCTGGAACATTTGCAAGGACTTCAACAAAAAGGGCTAATAGCTCAGACTCCTCCTCTAGGTTTCCCTGTTCATAGAATTCAGGTTGGTGATTGGGTGCTGATCCAAGAAGCTGACTCCGTGCTGGGACGGACCCTACCAAGTGATACTGACTTCAGATACTGCGATTCGCACCCAGGAACGAGGCTGGACACACCACACCAGGACAAAAGGACCTGTGGCGCCACCTTTATCAGAGTGGACAGTTGAAGACAGGGGAGACCTCCAATTACATAAGAGGAGGGGACCTCCACTGAATGGGAACACTGATTCTGAATCCAGTGCATTGTAACTGTATGACTTCTCTTTCCTTACTTTGGGTCTCTTTGCCTGTTTGTGATTTGATATATTTTCCTTTGGGAAGTTCACCTTAACTTCACGGTGTTATAATAGTTGAACATTATGAGGCTCTCCCTAAGCTTTGGGTTTATCTATTTCCTTATGAGAACCAATTTCTCCTGCTCATGCAGAATATAGGGAGCACATTTAACTTATCGAATTGTTGGATCTGTGGTGGATCCCAACAATTGAACCAATGGCCATGGGTACCTGTCCCCTTAAGCCCAGCCTGGATCCTTAGCAACCGATCCCAAATTCATAATGGGACCGGTTTCTGGAATTTAGAAGAGAAACATCAGTGGTCATTGACAGAAGATAGGAAAGGGAAATACTGCTTAAATCAGACAGGACGAGGTTTGAAGCTGGGAAATAGTGTTTGTGAGTGGACCTATTTGAGAACAGACCTGAGGCCAAAGACAATTGACTGTACAAAAATGTCTAAATATTGGCGGGATACGGGGAGGAATCCTCAATTGAAGTGTGGGAAGGACTAGAAAGACTGTACCTTGGATGTTCTCCCAGAAATAGGAGAGCAGGGATATTGCTATCAACAAGTCACTACTGCTGAGTGTGATGAAGTAGAATGGGATGTATTAAGATGTATAAAAGAGAATAAGAGGAAAGGGAACATATACATTGGGTACAGTTACCAATAATGTCACCCCAGGGACACCCGGGCAACATGGGACTCTGTTTTCCACCTTTTGGAGTACCTCTAATCTAACAGGCCAGTGGCCAGTTGCCAATTGTAGTTGGAGAAAAGAGCAAGGTTTGTGGAAATGCCAGTATGACCCCTTTGTGGGGAGAAGCCCCCTAGGGACGAGAGACCAACAATATTACCCTTTTACAAGGAATAGCTCAGACATATTTCCAAGGGAACAACCTGCTCTATAGGGTCATTATTGGATCTGTGGTTTAACTGCCTATAATCACCTGCCTCTCAATTGGACAGGGAATTGTTATATTGGACTAATAAGGCCAAAATTTTTCTTTCTTTGCGAACAGGCAAACCAATATTTAGGGATTCAGTTGTATGATGATTTGGGAAGGGAGAAACGGAGTTTAGATACCTCCATCACTTGGACTGAAGATGCAAATGGTTGGGGTGAGGCCTGGCCTCCAGAAAGAAGAGTCAAAGAGTATGGGCCAGCGACCTGGGCTCAAGATGGAAGTTGGGGATATAGAACTCCAATATACATGTTGAACAGGATAATTAGGCTTCAGGCAGTTGTAGAGATTATCACCAATCAGACAGCTGAGGCACTAGATCTTTTGGCTGATGAAGCTACTCAAACCAGAGAGGCTATTTTACAACATAGACTTGTGCTGGATTACTTGTTGGCTGAGGAAGGGAGAGTTTGTGCTAAACTAAATTTATCCACATGTTGTATAAAGATTGGTAACAATGGTAATCTAGTGAAGGACATTAGGAAACTTGCTCATGTTCCTGTACAGACTTGGACCTCACTGTTCAATACTTCTAGATGGTCCTGGTTTGGGAAGCTGGTGGAAGCAGCTCCTTTGGTTTGGCCTTAGCTCTTAGTGGTGTTATATTATTCCCTATCTACATCCCTTGTTTGATCAGATTAATAACCAGAATTGTCCAAAACTCATCATCTGGAATGATCAGGTTGGAAGAGAAAGCTGAAGGGTCTGTTAAATAGATGCTGTTAAAAAGGGTAAGGGTGGAGCCTGTGGCCCAAGGCCAACAGGAATCAGAAGGAAGTGAGGAATTCATAGGGAATGTGAAATTATGTTACAAAAATTTGAAGAGATCTCAGTGTACAAAATAAGAGGAGGGACTGAATGAGATGAGGTGAGATCTTTCAAGACAGTTGTGAAAATCGAGTAAGGCTTCATCTACTTCAGAATTCTAGTAGGCCTGAAGGACTCTGAAGGGCATTGCCTTCCCCTCCTTTGACATCTCCCTATTTCATCCAAATATGGGCAACTATGTACTTATTGGTCAAGTTCAATTTCATGGGTAGATCTCGCGTTTAGAATGTAAGACTCTCAGCGAATGAGGATGAGGGTCAGTGGTGGGAGGGGGCGTTTTTTGCGTTAGGGATTAAAGGGGCTGTCCTGCCCACAGGAGGCGCTTCCTCTCTTCGATAGTCTACTCGAGGAGCTGGACGCCCTTCTCGCGAGAATGTACAATAAACTTTGCTTTTCTCTAGAGCTCTCTCCAGCTTTTTTATTAAATGGTGACCCTTCACCATTTCCGTACCACACATTACTAACTCTTAGTTAGCATTTAACTATTTCTTTTAAAGGCAATTTATTCTTTTGTTTCTGAGATAGATTTCAGTGTTTAAAGCATAAGCTTGGACTCTCCCAAATAATGGAAGAAAATTCAAAGGGTGGAGGAGGAACTTCTGTTCTATTTAATCTTGTGTTTTGCAGTTTATGCTTTGTACGCCTTTATTGACAAACACCTTGTCAGATGGGAAATGCCTTTTCTAGAGAGATCATAATAAACCCCTTTTTGCTTTTTCTTACTTGGAGAGTCTGATTGTTTTTGTGGCTGCTACTGTCCCACACAATAGGAACAGCCCTGACTCAAGCCAAAGTATTATTAGTTCCTAATCTGTGCTAGAATGAAATGACGTACTTATAGGTCACTGAACTGCTAATAAATGATTTACTACACCCTGATATTTAACAAGGATGGGCCACTAAGTGGCGAAGAAGATAGAGTGGTGGACCTAAAGTCAGAAATACTCATGTTCCTGAATCAAAATCCAGTGTCAGATACTTACTAGTTGTGTGACCCCGGGAAAGTCACTTAACCCTGTTTTCCCTGTTGAGTTTCAAAGGCACCCCAAAAATGTTGGGATTCCAGACCAGTGTCTCAAAAGAATTTGCAGCCTCAGTCCCATCTCCAAGTGAAGGGACAAAGTATAATTGTAACACTAGTTAAAGTGGGCTAAATTCAGTGAGGGACCCTGCCCTGAAGAACAAAGAAAGCAAAGAGCCAGAAGAAAGAAGATAAATTTATAGGAAAAAGTAAGAGAAACCAGATGCTTCAAGTCACTGATATGCTAATTTTGTAGCTTAGAGGTACAAGTGGCAGATACCCATTTCCTTCTGAGCCAGCATTAACTTTAAGCACAGCATTATTATTGCTTATTAGTCTCAGGAACACATCATCACTGGCTATTATTTGAAGACTAACAATCTTTTGGAGTAAGAATTCTGGCTATATTAAGTAAACTAAGATAAGATAGCCAGGTTGGGGAGGGGGGATAAATTCCTAAGGGCTACACCACATCAGCCTCAGTTTCCTCCTCTATCAAATGAGCTGGAGAAGAAAATGGCAAACCACTCTCCAGTATCTCTGCCAAGAAAACCTCAAATGGGTCATGAAGAGTGAGACATAATTGAAACAAGTCTGCAGTAACAAGAACAAATTCAATAAGGAAACAGGTCTTAGGTCAAATAGGGCATGACTCTTTTGCCTCCAAATAGAAACTCATTTGTCAGCAGGTGGGGGTGTGGTGATCTGCACTCTTGGGACACCTGCTGAGTCTAAAGGGACCTGATTTCACATGGGTGGGCCCTTTTATGCTCTTAGGTCATCAGGAAGCCCAATCAGAGGCTAAACCTTGTCCTATTAAAGGACCAATTAAGTTTTAAATTTGTCAACACCTCTTAGGAAAAAAACACTCTAACCCATAGTAAGGAAGGGGACCTCTGGTAGATATAGCCTTAGCATACCCTTTACACAGTAATTTCATTGAAAGAGTTATCCAATGAACCAAATCAGTTCCAATAGAGCAGTAATGAACTGAACCAGCTACACTCAGTGAAAAAACTCTGGGAGAGGACTATGAACCACTACATAGAATTCCCAATCTCTCTAATTTTGTCCGCCTGCATTTTTTATTTCCTTCACAGGCTAATTGTACACTATTTCAAAGTCTGATTCCTTTAGTACAGCAAAACAACTGTTTGGACATGTATACATAGATTGTATTTAACTTATACTTTAACATATTTAACATGTATTGGTCAACCTGCCATCTGGGGGAGGGGGGAAGGAGGGGAAAAGTTGAAATAAAAGGTTTTGCAATTGTCAATGCTGAAAAATTACCTTTGCATAAAATTTTTGTAAAAAAAATAAATGTGGAAGGAAGGAAGGCAGGAAGGAAGGAAGGCAGGCAGGAAGGAAGGCAGGAAGGAAGGAAGGAAGGAAGGAAGGAAGGAAGGAAGGAAGGAAGGAAGGAAGGAAGGAAGGAAGGAAGGAAGGAAGGAAGGAAGGAAGGAAGGAAGGAAGGAAGGAAGGAAGGAAGAAGGAAGGAAGGAAGGGTTATCCAAGACAAAAATACAAACATCTCTCTCACTGAAAAGATTTTCAAATCAGTATTTTACATAATTGGAAATTCAACAACAAATGGAAACAACTCATTGAGGTTGGGAAAGGGGGAAAGTTTGGGGTCCCAGACTGGTGTTGTGAGGTGTCTCAAAAGAATTTGCAGGCTTGAACCATCTCCTTGTCAAGGGGAAAAGCTTTATTGTAATAGTAACTCATTACACAGTGGGATGAATAAGTGAATTCAGCAAAGAAACTGAGGAAAGGAGATAACATTTATCCAGTTTTCAATTATAGATACACCAATTCTTTGGCTCATAGGTAGGAAAGAGTGGTCTCTGGAGGGAGTGGTTCTAGGGTGACCAGATTATTACTGACAAGATTATCAGTTAGCAATGAATTGAGGAGTGGTCTTATTCACTATTCCAGGAGTTTGAGCAGAGGGAGTTTCCTGAAGCTAGAAACTGTCTGACTAAGGAGTGATCAAACAGATTAGGTGTGGGGGTTTCCTGAGGCAAATTCCAAAACTAGAAGATTTAGGACTAGTGACTAATTGTTAGAACAGAAGCTCCCTAAAATCAGGGAACCACAAAATCATATTACATCACATATATATTTAGAGAGAGAGATAATTATTTGTTATACTTGTTGAGGAGAATTTTAACTTGTTCTTTATTTAAAAGCAAGGAAGTTGATAATGGAAGATCACACCAGTGGGAAATCATGAGGAATAGTACTAGAAATTTACCCTCTCCCCAGCCTCTAAGGGTTATTTATTCTTAAAACCCTAAGAGGAGAAAATAGTTGAATTGTGATTTAATGTTAAAATTTTGATAAAACTTTTTAACTTTTAAAAGTCATATGCCTTCTGGTCCCACTTCAAAAACTGACGGTTCTTAACTTAAATACAATTCTTGCAAGTTTATTAATCTGTTCACCCACAGCAGACTAGAAAACAGCAAATGAGAGAGTGGTCAAGGATTGCTAAACATATCCAGGGCAGCAAGAGGTGACAAAAAATAATTGTTCTCTAAATAATGACAAAACAGAAAAATTATAAAAATCAGACACAAGAATTCAAAAAGCATAGCTAAATGGAACTATTTAGTGTAGGGACAAATAGTTTTTCACACTGATTCATCCTATCAATTATCTATGGTCTATCAGCCCCATACTGAACATTTAGCAAATCTAATTATTAAAAACTCTGGATAGTATGAACCTGGGTTCCTCATTACCATCATCTTCTCTAATTCCATTTATATATCCCCAATATTTAACCTACTTACTAGTCACTGACTTCTCAAAGTTAAAGAAACACTTCACCCAATGAGCAAGGGACCTGTATGTGCAAGAATGTTTGTGGCTGCCCTCTTTGTAGTGGCCAGAAAACTGGAAACTGAGTGGATGCCCATCAATTGGAGAATGGCTGAATAAACTATGGTATATATGAATGTTATGGAATATTATTGTTCTGTAAGAAATGACCAGCAGGATGATTTCAGAAAAACCTGGAGAAACTTACATGAGTGAAAACAGCAGGACCAGGAGATCATTATATACTTCAACAACATTACTATTTCCCCTATCTCACCCTAGGATTGCTAGTGGACAAATAATTTATAAACCTGAAAGTATTGCATAGAAATTTGAGTTATTAAAATCCAAATGGAAAGATTAAAAATTAAGCCCCACTGGAATTTGGCTTGCCCTCACCTTTCAGGCAGAGGCAGTAAGAGACTACTACTGCTTTGAACTTATCAGGTTCAAAAATGGGCTCCAATAAGAATCATAAATTTTAAATTGGAAGGGATCTCTAGTCCAATCTTCTCATTTTACAAATGCCAGATGTAAACTAGAAATTGTGACTCAGAAAGGTAGTCTTATCAGATTCCACACAGTCAGATACAGGATTTACTGCTTAACCTTTCTGAGTTTCAGTTGGAGTCCTCTAAAGTCCTCTCTAGCTATAAATCTATGCTCATATGCTCCTATCATCTTAATGCAGTTTGACTAGCTATATGACCTTAGGAAAAAATTACCAAGGAAGGGTAAGAAGCAAGGAAGGAAGGAGGGATAGAAGGAAGAGAGGAAAGGAGGAAGGGAGGCAGGGAGGAAGGAAGGGAGGGAGGGAGGGAGGTGTAATACTACAGAAACTGAGACAAGACAGAAATTTCATTTTTATCTTTTAATGTGGAGAATTTTAGGCTAGTGGGCTCTAATGGGACTCTTGTCCAAAGCATTCAGCAATGAGGAACTGAGGCAGGGAATTTATATAGGGTTTTAGCTAACTAGGGTTTAACAAAGGCAGATAAGGGGGGCAGGGATGCTGGGAGAATAGACAAGCCATAATTCCAGTAAAGGATCACAACTTAATTCTGACAGGATAGGGGTCAAAATAAGAAAGTCATGGACAGGAGGCAGTGAGGTGAGGGGTAAAATTCAAAAGGA
Source organism: Sminthopsis crassicaudata (assembly GCF_048593235.1). NCBI lineage: Eukaryota > Metazoa > Chordata > Mammalia > Dasyuromorphia > Dasyuridae > Sminthopsis > Sminthopsis crassicaudata. The sequence goes on from NC_133620.1 coordinate 363,525,906, forward strand.
GGGAGAATTATCCCAGGAAAGATTAAAATGATGCACCTGGAATTTATGACACAATGATATGCAAAGTGATTAGAGCTTCAAGGTTTTTCCTGACTTAATTATCCCAGTCTTAATAGCAAGCAAGGTGGGGAGCAGGGGGAAGGAGGGAGTTGACCATAACAATTTTATTCAGGCATGATAGAGGCAAGAAAGAAAGCAAAAGGAATAGTCAGCTTCTGTTTAAGATCATATAGAAGCTCAGCTTTCCCCATATGCACCATAAATGATCTAAAAAGGCAACCAAATCAAATAATTTTCAACAGATGTAAATAGAAACAGTAGTAAGCTCCTTCACTTAGTCAAAAAGTGAACAAGAAGATTGCCAAAAACCCACAGGGATGTTCTATTAGGGAAGGTAGCACTAGGTTAAAAAAAAAATTGAATTCAACCTACCAGCCCCCTGAAACAAAATGCTTCAGAATTACCTGGAACTTATAGCCATTTATTTTGGAGGTGGAGTAGGAAGCCCAGAGTATTGTGTTAGAAGGGGGAGAAAGTGATGAGAAACTTACAGGTTCTGATTATTCTAACTATGGATAAGGTGCTTGTGACTGATGCCTCTAACCTGAAACATTTCATTCTTTTACCTCTGGGAAAATCTGAAACTATTCTCTAAGAACAGATCTACTAGCTAGCAGCAGGTGGCCAATAAATTGAATTAATTCAAACACCCCATCCAAGAATGCTAGCTAGATACACTAGACCCTGGTCCTGGCAAAATATCTCAAACCAATAAGTGAGGTTGGATATATGTGTATATAATAGATGATTTTTTTAAAAATATTTTTTAAAAAATCTATATGTCAAGAAATGCCCAAGAAGTTAAAAAAAAAAAAAAAAAAAAGCAGTAATTTCACAACAATTATAAGCAGGGCCTTGGATAGATTTTTTAAAATAGCTTGGCCACAAAAAAAAAAATGAAACAAGAAACAAAAAATGAAATTATAAATGAAAAAAGGACTCTGGAGAAAAAAATAGTCGAATAAACAGCTTGAGAAAGAAGATTTAAAAAACTTATCTAAGTATTGAACAACCTAAAAATTAGAATGGAACAAAAAGAACCAGATGACTCCACAAAACAAAAAAGAAATAAAAATCAAAAGATTGAAAAAAATAGAAGAAAATGTGAGGCATCTACTACCAAACACCTAAAAATTAGGTCAAAGAGAGGCAGCTGGATGGTGCAGTAGCTAGAGTACCATCCCTGGAGTCAGGACCTGAGTTCAAATCTAACCCCCAATACTTAATATTTCCTAACTGTGTGAGCCTGAACAAGTCATTTAACCCCAATTACCTTGCAAAATTTTAAAAAATAATAGGTCGAGAGATATTTAAGCATTATTGGACTCCCTGAAAATGACTAAATTAAAAAATCTGAATGTGATAGTTCAATAAGGGCAAAGTAAAAACACGAAAGGAGCCATCAGTCTTCTCCTAAGAGAAATGCCAAAATGAAAATTCCCAGGAATGTTGTAGTCAATGCTGAATTTCTAGGTCAAAGAAAAATATGTTGAAAGAAACAATTCAAATACCAAGGCGCTCTAGTTAGGATTTCACACTATTTGGCAGCAATTATTATAAGAGATAAATAACTTAGGATATAACATTTCAAAAGACAAATGTTTACAACCTGCATTTAGCCTGTAAGAATGAATGGAATCCTACTAGGAAAAAAAAAAAAAAAAAAAGATTTGTAATAGAATGCAGGATTTTCAAGTATTGTTCTGGAAAATACAGAAGTTTAATAGAAACTTTGAAATACAAACCTAAAAATCACTAGAAACCTCAAAGGGGAAATTCATTTGAGTAATTGGAGGGGTTAAACAATGCTGAAATATTACATTCTAATGGAGGAGAAGTGACAAGTGTCCTTTTAGAATTCTAACATCCTCAAAGAGGAAGTTAAGAGGGTCAAGTATGTGATTTTGTTCTGTTTTGATTATCTTGAAAGAGGAAGGAAAAAAGAGGGAGAAAAAAACATGCTGAAGAAGAAATGAGGAAGGACATTGAACTTAACTATTTCTCATCACTGGGATGTTATGCAAAAGAAAAAGTATCATTAACACAGAAAAAAAGGATGGAGGCAATTGACATATGAATCTCACTCAACTGAACCAGACATAGGAGTGAAAACACTTAGAGTTTGGTGTAGAAATACATTAAGTTTAACAAGGAAATAGGGAAAAGTGAGAAAAGGGTTTAAAAGGAAGAAAAGAACTATGAAAAGAATAACAAGACAAACTTCAGAAGGTAAATAATAAAGGGAAGAGATAAATAAAAGGAGAAGAAAGGTTAGGAACCAGTGATCAGGATCTGGGTATGGGGAAGGATCAAGAGCTTGTGGCATGAAAATGATGAGGTTCGACTCCCCTCTATTCCTGGGCAGGGAGCCAAATGAGGTTTGGAGCAGGGCAGGGAGTTGTGGGAACCCCTTCTAGTGACACAGGCCCTTCATAAATGAAGTTATGAACCCAAAAAGTTAAACTTGCAAAAGAAGCTTATTATTGGCATTGGAAAGTCAGCCTTTGCTAGAAAAGACTGAATTCCTGGGTAGCAAGGTCCCGACAGAGGGATAGAAAGTTTTTAGCAGAAAAATCCTATCCTAGCAGAGAAAGTGAATAAGATCATTTTAGAGAAATAGGAGAGAGATAAAGAGGGAGTAACACTGAAAGAGAATGTCTTTCAGCAGGCAGAGAGTACCTCGCAGGTAGCTATGCCAAGGGAGGTCCCTTGCCCTGGCATGATTCCTGCTTTGAAATCCTCTAGTGCCCATGATTGAGCTTGGCTCCTCCCTTTTATAATTGAAACCTTGGCTAGAAGCTGGGGGCAGCTCTTGGTGGGACTGGGAGCATTTTGAGCTGGAATCAGAATAGAAAATCTTGGAATTGAATGAATGTCTCTGGGCTAATCTTCAACTCAATAGCATTAGATGGAAACCTCCAGATCGGGCTAAGTGGAAGTGGTCCTGGACTCAATCAGTCCCACCCAGATAACAGAATGAAACCACTTTATCTTGATTCCCTAGGGTGGATCTCTCAGGGGAAAGCTTAGCATCCTTCCAAAGTCAGAGAGAGAGAGAAAGAGAAAAAGTTTCAGGGCTTCCCTCATCAAAAGCAGATTGCTTCAATGACAGACCACTAAAGTTGATCACATTTTCTTCCATCTCTTCCTTCTTTTTTTGAACAAGAGGATAAGGAGAAAAGAGAAGAAAATAGATTTTATGATGTGGTGAAGAGATGTACACAACTGATCATAAACATAAAGCAGAAAATAATAAAATAGATTAGATAGCTAAATCCAACAACATGTTGTCTACTTGAAATAATCATACAATTCAGATGAGGAAGTAGAGAATCTAATCTCAATGAATCAAAAAACAGGAAAGTAACAGTAAAAATAGATATGGTTAAAACAGATAAAGAAGTCTAATCTTTAGAATTACTACTGGATCAAGTGGGACCTTACACCCACTCTCCTTCTACTAATATCCATCTATTCTAAATCAAGACATGAAGTCTGGACTGGATTCAATCTTAAAGGAAACTAGTCTCTAAGGGAAAGGGTCAGAGAGCACAATTCCGTTGGGCTGGCCACATTGTTCAAATGCCAAATGTGCCAAAAAGATTATTTTGTAGAGAACTTACAGAGGGCAAATACTCACAGGGTGGTCAGAAAAAGTGATACAAGGACACTTTAAAATTGTATGATATGGGAGGCACTGGCACAGATCCATCCATGATAACATACTCTCATCAGAGAAAATGCTATGCTCCATGAGCAAAGCAGAATTGAATTAGTTCAAAAGAAACACAAGATGTGCAAAGTTTGAGACTCCATCCCAAATGTTCATAGAGACTATTTGTGTCTGACCTGTGGCAGTGATCTGAGCTCATATTGGTCTGATCAGCCACAGGAGCACACATCATAACTTGACTCTAATACTAATGTCATTTTCATCCTCTTTGGTCATTGTTGCCCAGAAGAACAACAAATTTTTCATACTCTTCAACTTGTTGCATTCTTTACTTTGGTGTCCTGAGGATAATTTCTTAAGGGGAATTATTATTGGCAAATATGACCAAAAAAAAAAAGAAAGAAAGAAAGAAAGAAAATGATAGTTATCAGAGGAGAAGTGAGAGATTAGGCACATTAATGTACTGATGGTGGAGCTGTGAATTGGTACTAGTTATCTGGGAAGAAATTAGAAACTATTTTCCAAGTACATTTCCTTTCACCCTCATCAGTGTATTAGTGTGCCTACCTCCCACATTTCCTCTAACAACTATCACTTTTCTTTTTTTCATCTTTGCCAATTTAGGTGGATACCAAACAATGTTCCCTAGACGGACAAAATGTATATATTTAGACTTGGAGATGGCCATGTGAGCTGAAGAGTTTCTAGGTCCCTTTGGTAGCAATGAAATTTCCTCCATCTTTACCAGAGAAAATGATTGCTAGAAGAATAGTGGGCCCAAGCCACAAATGAGTGAGTTAAAAGAAAAAGAAATTCACATGTACAAAAATATTTATAGCAGTATTTTTTATTGTAGCAAAGAACTGATAATTAAGGGAGAAACCACTAGCTAGGCAGGACAAATTATAGTATAAGAATGTAAAATTGAATATTATTGCACCCTAAGAAATGAGGATAGGGATGGATTCAGAGAAATCTGTGAAGACTTGTATGATTGATGTAGAATGGAATGAAAAGAAGCAGAAGAACAATATATACAGTGATTACAACACTATAAAGAAAAGCAATTTAAAAAGACTTTTAGACCTTGGAATTATGTAGTGACCAATCATAAAACTCCAGAGGATCAATGGTAAAGCAAATTTTCCATCTACTGAGAGAAAAATGTTGAACTAAAAATATAGTATGAGACATATTTCTGGCCATGGTCAATATGAGATTTGTTTTGCTTGATTATTAAAATAAATCATGAGTTTTTTTTAAAGTTGGAGAATAGACCCACCTAGTAACAGAGGTGCCTTCCTCCCCCCCCAAAAAAAAGGAAAAAAAGAAAAAGAAAAAAAAGTGTAAATGAGTTATTTAAAAGAATTCCTAGAAGGAGGTTCAGAGGAAAACAGATAAGCAAGAAAACTTGAAAATTAAGATGTTAAATTTATTATATTATTTTAAGAAGCAAACAAGCTAACAGTCCTTCTCCTTGCAAAAAGTACTTATATTTTGTTGGTGTTTGTCAAGTTTGGAAAAACAAAACTTTGTAACATACAACTAATGGAAATTCAAAAGAACAAGAAGTCTGGAGAATAAAAACATAATCTACCAATACAGAGGCTATTATGCATATACCATCCAAAAGGACACACAAACTTAAGTTTTTCAGATACAGCTTTACATGAATGGATGAACAAATAAATGAAAAAAAGTACTTATTAAGTGTTTATTATGTGCAAATTCTAAGGATTAAATTCTTGGAATGCAAATAGAAAGACAAGAAGATGTTGATCTAGATCAGGGCTTCTTAAACCTGTTCTATTTATGATTCCTTTTTGCCCAAGAAATGTTTAAGTGACTCTAGGTATACAAGTATATAAAATAGGTATACAAATCAAACATTTACTGATAATAAATCATAATTTCATGATCCCCACATTCAGTTAAAAGACCCCACATGGGGTCATGAACCATAGTTTAAGAAGCTTTGATCTAGACAACACATATAGGAAAACACAAATCCAAGGCAGATGGAAAAGCTTCATCATCCTTAAAAAGCAGGAACAAGGCAAGATAAAAATGCAACATTTTTAGCATCACTATTACTAAACAATAATTACCTTCTCCAGGAGTATGTCTTATTTTTTTTAAATCACTTTATTTTATTTTTTAAAATATATTTTATTCTCCCCATTAAATGTAAAAAAATTTTTTAATATTTTGGGTTTTGTTTTTAGTTTTGATTTCCTTCCTCCCTTCTCCTCTCCCCCAGACAGTAAGCAATCAGATATTGGTTATACATGTGCAATCATGTAAAAATTTTCCATAGTAGTTATTTTATACAAGATGACTTGATTAAAAGAAATAAAAAGAAAAAAGTAAAAAATAGTATCCTTTAGTCTGTATTCAAACAATATCAGTTCTTTCTCTGAAGATAAATAATATATTTCATTATACATCCTTTGATATTTTCTTGAATCATTGTATTGCTGAGAATAGCCAAGTCATTCACAAGTCTTCATTGAACAATATTGCTGTTATTGTGTTTAAAGTTCTTCTGGTTCTGTTCATTTTATTTTGCATCAATTCATATAACTGTTTCCAGGTTTTTTTGAAATCATCCTAACGGTCCTTTCTTATAGCACAATAATATTCCATTACAATTATATACTACAGCTTGTTTAGCTTCTCCGTTTGATGGCCATCACTTTGATTTCCAATTTTTAATTAATACAAAAGTAGGACTATGTCTTATGAAGAATATAGAAATCTTGCTTGCTTAAAAGCAAGAGTTCTTAACTCGGGATCACTAAACTTCTTGTTTGAATTATTTATTACTATATTTCAGTATAATTGGTTTCTTTTGTAATCCTCTGCATTTATTTATTTTTTAAAATACTTTGTATTTAAAAACATGATTCTGAAAGAGGTCCATGAGCTTATCAATTGTTGAAGGGATTCATGACAAAAGATCAAAAATCCTTGATCCAGGACTTGGGTCCAGAGACTATCATTAACTATGCTTGAAAAAGCAATGACTCCTCTGCCCTATGTGGCAAATCTATGTGGTTAAGACTATGCCCAATGCTGTTGTACCTGTGGCAGGACTGTATTCCTTAGCACATTTCTGGCTCCTATATACCACACTTTTATTCCTGGCCACGTTGCATAGTTGTAGCATGGAAAGACTTTTCTTAAACTCTTCTTGTACCCTCATCCTTCTTATCATATGACCCCAAACACCACACACACACACACACACACACACACACACACACACACACACACACACTTTTCATTTCTCTTGCTCAAATTCAGAGTTATCAACTTCAGACTAGTTTCCCTTTCTCTTATCCAACACAATCCCTGCAGTGGATTTTGTCTCTCAGTTGCTTTGCTGCATCAGCATGATCTGGTTTCCATGTTCAGATTGTTCTTCCATATCTCCTCTCTACTGATGACTCCCAACTCTGTGCCTCCAGTTCTACATCTCCAATAAACTATCTACTGAATATCACCTAGGTGTTCTGCCAGCATCTCAAGTTTATTCTCTCTAAACCAGGTATTGATATGTCATGGGTCCCTGTGTCCCTATGACAGTATAGTGAACCTACAAACCCCTTCTTAATATCATGTTTATAAATGCATAAAATAAAATATGTAGAATTACAAAAAAGCAATTATATTAAAATGCAATTATCAAATTATTTTTAATGAGTTTATAGACTTCAGGTAAATCATTTCTGCTGCTTTTTCTTGTTCAGTCATTTCAGGTCTGTCTAACTCTGTGATCCATTTGGGATTTTCTTGGCAAAGATACAGTAATTTGCCATTTCCTTCTCCAGTTCATTGTACAGATGAGGAAATTGGTAGAATACCATAGGGCCCATCACCACCAGCAATTTGCTTCTCTTGACTCAACTTCTGCCACTATCCTTCAATTCATCTTTTAACTTACCCCACTCTCCTCATCTCCAATCAATTATCACAGCTTTACACTTGTTTATTAAACAGTCAACTTATGGCCAAAATGGCTATCTGATCAGAGGTAGAAACCTTGGCTCCCCAAACCTATTCCAGCAAAAACCTACAATTCACACACCAGTTGACTAAAGATCAAGAAATCCAATGAGAAATTACAGAAAGTGATCACTTCTACCCTAAGATTAAGTAGAAATAATGTTAGAAGACAACAGATACTGGGAAAATAAAATCCACCCCAACAATGGCAAACAAACTTGTAATCTGCACACTCAGGGGTAGGCCAGAGAAATATGATGGCTATGTTTGGAGACCACTAGAACAGTTGGCTCCTCCAGAAAGCCTCAGGATCAGAAACTCACACCAGAAAAGCTGGGTATCTTCCCAGGGTGCAGTGGCAACCAGTAAAGGTACAATAGTGAGAAATGCCCACCAGACACTGCCCCAAATCTCTAAAATTCTGTACTGACACACCAGAAATGGCCCTAGTGAACTAGTGCTTCAGACCTCAAAGATCCAGGGTCAAAGCCTGGGCTGCAGGGGTCAGCATAGGACCCAGGTGAACCAGAGTATAAGGCAGATACTAGCTCTGGTAAAGAGCTCCAATTCAGGGTGCAGAGATAACTAAACTATAGAAAACAATAATCTTTATATGAAATTATCATATTGTTATAGATTCATAGTGGTCCAAAATTCAATGTAAAGGAGTGAAGTCATAACAATGGCAAGCAGAGAAACTCAAGAGAGAAGACACACAGAGGAAGACAAAGAGACACAGAGAGACAGAAACAGATGGCAGACATGGGGTGGGGGGAGAAGGGGGAGAAACAGACACAGAGACAGAGACAGAGAGAGAGAAAGAGACAGAGACAGAGATAGAGAGAGAGAGAGAGAGGGAGAGAGAGAGAGAGAAATTTTTCATGAAGATTGTGAATGTGAAGAAGAAATGAATCAAGAAACCAAAAATGAAATAAAAGCTCTTGAGGAAAGAATTAGAAGAAAAAGCTTAGAACAGAAAGTGGCAAACATTACCTAAGTAACAAATTCCCTGAAAAATTAGAATAAACCAACCAGAAATCTTGCTGATTTCACAAGACAGCAGGAAAAAAAATCAAACGATCGAAAAAAATAGAAGAAAATGTAAGATATCAAAAGCAATTGCTAGAAAACAGATTAAGAGATAATTTCAGAATAATTAAATTTCCAGAAATTCACAAGTAAAACAAATCTTGGATACTGTGTTTCAAAAAATCATAAATTAAATCTACCCCAGAACTATTAGACCAAGAGGACAAAGTGAAGGCAAAATCCATTAAAAGTCCCCTGCAAGAAAGCAGGGTTTAGAGGTAGGATAACATTGGAGAGAGAATAGTTATTTGCAGAACAAACTTACTGATTCTGAAAGAATGAAAAAGGGGAAAAAAGGAAAAGTTTAAGAACTGGAATCTTGGAGGATGCCCATCAATTTGAGGATGACTAAACAAATTATGGTATATAAATGTAATAGAAAATCATTGTTTCGGAAGAAAAAACTCAAAAGACAATTTCAGAGATTACTGGAAAAATAATAACTGAGACAAGGGGGAGTAAGACAAAGGGAACAATTCATATAATTATGATATTTAAAGAAAAACAACTTTGAAAAACTTAAGAACACTCGTGAAGCAATGACCAAATGATTTTCTAGAGGTCCTACAATAAAACAAAGAAGTATTGAACTCAAGGTGAAAAACAGATCATCTATGCCTTCTGAGTCATATGATCAACAAGATGGAGGACTAGATTTCTCTAATGGCCACAATCTTTCAAACTTCTCCAAAATAAAAAATCTGGACAAGAGATTCAGGAATTTCAGCTGAATCCATGATTTAAGACACCAAGAACCATAGAGACAACTACAAATTAACAGGAGAGAAGGTTAATTTCTGAGATTTTACTCAACACACACACACACACACACACACACACACACACACACACACACACACATACACCTGACCTATTCCATTGGCTCTTATGCTTTGACAGAGCTACTCAAGCAAGTTCAGTCCCCCAAGAAGTCACTTGGGGCAGAAACTAAGGTCAGTAAAAATGAATTCCTCCAGCAAGGGAGGAGGTAGACAGTTTTTATAGGAAAACCTCAAAACTTTCCATTCTTAGAAAGTGAGTGATAGGGAATATGGGGGGAAAGATTGAAATTACAAAGACTTCCAGAGTAAGAAAGCAACACTAAAGACCTTAAGCAGATAAACTAACAGAACAGATTAATCATAGAAGGTAAAATCTAAAAAAGTACAGCTACCTAAGAATAGATATTACAAGATGAAGGAAAATGAATTAATACCTGATAAGGTAGAAGAATTGTTAGTATATTCCCTTAGAGAGCACAGAATCACCATAAAATATTCCTGAATGATTTAAGAAAAAAATAAGAATTATGAGGCCTGGATTATGATCTGCACAGCAAAAATAATTCTACTACTAGGCTTATATTCCAAAGAAGACATTAATAAGAAAAAAGTCCTCGTAAGCACCAAAATATTTGCAGCAGCATTGTGATAGCAAATTGGAAAGAAAGTGGATGCCTATCAACTGAAGAATAACAAAATAAAATGTAGTATATGAATGTAAAAGAATATTATTGGCTTTAAAAAATGATAAATATGGTGCAGCTATGTGGTACTGTGGATAGAGGACCCAGATATAGAGTCAAGAAGACCTGAGTTCAAATTTGATCTGACACTAAACACTTACCACCTGTGCAAGTCACTAACCCCAATTGCATAGCCAAAAAAGAAACAAAAGAAGAAAGAAAAGGAAATTGATGAGGTTTAGGTTTTGGAGTTCTGGGAATCAAAATATGATGAGATCTAAATTTAGGGTTGTCAGGGAATCAAAATGAAATTAGATTTCAGGGAACCAAAATGAGATTAGGGTTCCTCGTGGTCAGGATGTTAAATGATGAGGTCTAGTGGTAGATTTGGGGTTCAGGAACCAAATGGAGAGGTTTGGCTCCCTTACACCCCCTTGGGATTTAGCACATCAATAGGGAATTTGGGGAACCTCCTTCTGAAGGCTCAGAGATTGTTCATAAAGGAATTTATGAACCCAAAAACCTAGATGGATCAAAGAGATTTGTTATAGGCATTGTTAAGTCAGCCTTTGCTATGTATGAATAGAAAGACTGACTTCCTTAGAGGCTAAGTCTGACAGAGAAGTAAAGTTTAGAGAAATCCTGACAGAGAGGTATAAAGCATTGGAAGAGAATATTATTCCAATAGGAAGAAGTTTCCTTGGCATAGCATGGCCTGGCATGGCATGTTAGGACCTCTGCAAAGAGAGGGTTTTAGATTGGCTCTTTTATAAGCCTTGGCTATAAGCTGGGAGTTGCTCTTGATGGGGCTGGGTCCAGATAGAGCTGAATTTGAATAGAATTGAATGAGTCTCTTTAATTCAATAGGAAGTTTAATCAGTAGTGAGTGTATCAATGGGTTATCAATGGATCTTTTACAGAGGCTAGCATTCAAGGAGAATCTGTCCTTCAAGGAGTTTTAGAGAGTTTCAGGGTCCCTTCTTCAGAAATGACAAATATGACAACTATAGAGAAACATGGAAAAAGGTATATCTAGTGATGCAGAATGAAGCAGAGTCAAGAAAACAATATTCATAGCTTTTGTTGTTGTTGAGTTGTTTCAATGATGTCTTATTCTCTGTGGCTCCATTTGGGGTTTTCTTGGTAAAGATATTGAAGTGGTTTGCCATTTCTTTCTCTGAAATATTTTATAGATTTAGAAACTGAGGCAACAGGTTTAAGTGACATGTCCAGGATCACACAGCTAATATCTGAGGTCACATTTGAATTTAGGTCCTCCTGACTTTAGGGCTAGTCCCTTACCCATTGCCCCACATTCACAGCCATAATGATGTAAATACAAAGAACAATCACAAAATAATAAAAAGATAATGTTGCTAATTTATAATGAATAAGCATAGGAAGAGATTTAGGAAAACATCCCCACCCCATGCTTTTGTAGAAGTAAAAATGTCTCTGGAAGGGTACATTATATATGTTTACCCTTGTTCAATACATTAATCAGTTTTGATGATTATTTTTCTCCTTTTCTTTAAAAAAAAATTGCTATATGGGATGGCTCCATGGAAGAGGAAGGAATAAGGAAATTGGGGAAATTTTGGACGATATAATTAAACAAAAGTTATCGATGGAAATTTCTTTTTTACAAGAACCTCCATGAGATAGCAAAACATATTCAAACAAAATCAAAAGACTGAAAAAAATTAAAGAAAATATAAAAGGTTTCACATTAAAAATATTAGGGAATTTTTGGATGATATAATTAAATAGACAGTATTTCTTTTTTCCTGAGGCTGGGGTTAAGTGACTTGCCCAGGGTCACACAGCTAGGAAGTGTTAAGTGTCTGAGACCAGATTTGAACTCCGGTCCTCCTGAATTCAGGGCTGGTGCTCTATCCACTGCGCCACCTGGCTGCCCCCTAAACAAACATTATTAATGAAAATTAATTTTTAATAGAAATCAAGAACTCCATGAGATAGCAAGATATATTCAAATAAAATCAAAGAGTGAAAAAAATTAAGAAAAATATAAAAGGTCTCATATTAAAAATAATTGACCTGGAAAACATATTAAGAAAAATAAATTAATGATCTTTGGGAATCACTGGACTCCCTAAAAATGATTTTAAAAGCAACTTGGAATCCTGAAATAAATCACAATGTACAACAAAAGGGACCTTTTTGTTCTTGGTCTCCTACTGTGTATGTGGATTATGAATAATTTAGTAACTTTTCTCCATTGCTATCCTTCCGCAATCTTTCCTTTTCCTCCTCCTCCTCCTCTCCTTTGTCTCTCCCTTCTTCCTGCACCATTTCTGATCTGTGGATCATCAATCATCTCTAATCCTATTACAGTTCAGAACTACCAAGATCAAAAGACCCACCAGTTTCAGAGTTCCTGGTAGCAGGAATTACAAATATCTATTACTATATCTCTCTTTCCCCACTATTTCTAAAAGACTTAAATTGTTTCACATATTACAAGAAAAGAAAATTTAGAATAACTCTGGAAGGTATCTTTTTCTCTACCAGTCCATGTTATTTGTCCATAATGTCTTTGAATCCCCATGTCCCCAACACATAGATACAAGGGAATAAAAACTCACCCATAGTCCATTTCTGATGTGATACAACTTTATTGAATTCTATTTTGATGAAATTTTATTGGACTCATTCAAAGGAAGCAACAATTTAATCGTGGTTATGCCAGATAATCATAGGACAGGAAATTCTCATTAGGACATGAAAAATCAGTTTCTATAATGATCAACAGGGATCAATAGAGGAAAACTTGCAGATTGACGATTCATTGGGGGCTAGAATTTAACTGTGTTTATGTCAAATAATCACAAAATGGACAATTCCCATAGCACATGAAAAATAATTTTCTACAATGACCAACAGAGATGAATAGAGGAAAACCTACAGATTAAGGATTAATTATGGGTTAGAATTTAACCATGGTTATGTTAGATAATCACAGGATGGGCAATTCCCATAGGACATGAAAAATCAGTTTCTACAATAATTAATAGAGATCAATAGAGGAAACCTTACACATTAAGGATTCATTATGGGCTAGAAATCCATCTCAAGATAATCAATGATGAAAAAATGGATTCAATTTCACAAGTATCTATTAAGCATTCACTATGTGCTAAGCATTGAGAATTCAACAGCAAAACCCATGCTAAGGGCAGCATGGGATAAAGTGTCAGAGTTTGGGTTCAAATTCCACCTCTGATAATTGCTATCCATGTTACCTTGGACAAACTGCTTCACTTGCCTGAACTTGATTTTTTCATCTCTAAAAGGAGATTAGATAAACTGACTTCTAAGGATCTTCTAGCTCTAAGCTTACACTGTAATAGCTTGCAATTTTTGCTACTTCATGCTAAATAATGGATGGTTATTTCCTTTTTAGGAAAACCATCTAAGCAAAACTAAGAGAGTGGCTCTATAGCAATATATACAACATTTTGCCCCTAACTTGTAACATTAATAATCTTGGGGTGGTAATATAGAGGAGTGTAACTGTCTGACCTTGAGACAGCTCTTTCTTCCTTAATCAGCCACACCTTGTTATAACAATTAGCTTGTTTTTTAAGGACAGGAACAAAATGATGGTCCCTCAGGTCCCCACAGTCTTGACCCCTGGCTCTGTGACATTTATGTTCAAGGAAAAGCTAGGAATACAATCACAATAGCTCAAAGCCTCCAGTTGAAAAGGTTCCTAACATTTAAATCCTAAACATTAGCGTGTGCTTAGTGAAATATATAAAAAAGAAACCAAAAACGTGTTTCCTGGAGCTTCAATTGCCATTTATTGAAACAGCAAATAGTAGGGAGAAACCTGCATTATCTTCTTTCCTAAGGTGGTGGGTATCCCCAAGCCTAGTCTTCACGGAAGCATTTTCCCCCCTATTCTACACATATTTGTTACTTATCACTATAAAGTGGAGAGAAAGTAGGGAAAGAGATCTAGAGGCTTTTCCCCTAAGTAAAGCTCTTGGAGAATAGTAATTAAGTAAACCTTTGTATTTCCCAGAATACTTCTCAAGATAATCTATATATGTAGAGAAGTTTCAACCATTTGTATCCAATAATCTCTTGTAAACAGAGTAACTCTGCTTTATAAATCTTTCACAAACAGAGCAACTTTGTAGAGAAGTAATGGCGAGTCTTGCCAAGAAAGACACAATTCTTTACCTCTATATTGGGGGTAAGAGAGAATCTTTCCTTAGGAATCAGGAATTTTGAAGTCTCACAGCAAGCCTTCTGTCTCAGAGGACCTACGAAGGTCTTTAAAAGTTGAGAGAGTGACTCTGGAGCTTTCATTCTAGTGACCAAGATGAATAAAGTTTCCCTTGGTGTCCTGAAGTCTATTCCACAAAACCTTTGTCATTATTTTAGGTCATTGGGAAAAAGATCCCACACCTTTATATTTGTGACAAGTTCTGTGCAAGCTATTAGACTATTACACAGTACATAGATAGAGATTTCTGTGAAATGCTTTCACTGATAATAGCATTTTCCCTTCTAAAAAAAGATACATCATATGTGAAAACATATCAGAAATACCTATCATAGACAATAATCTTCCAATATGAAAATTGATAATTTCCTTTATTTTTGTTTATAATTTTTCTTTTGGGATCCCCCAAACCCCTAATTACCTCTAAGCAAGAATTTCAAATCCCAAAACATTCTGTGACCAAATTATCTGGTAATATTATACTAGATAATGTAGACAATAAGTTCAAAATGGAAGGAATGAAAAAACAAAAACTGGAGACTGATGTGGTATAATGACTAAAGCATAAGACTTGAAATTCAGGAAAAATATGAGTTCAAATCTTGCCTCAGACATTAAGTAGCTGTGTGATTCTATGCAAGATACTTAAATTCAATAAGTCTCAGTTTCCTCATCTGTAAAATTTGGAGGCCAGAATTCACAGCATCTACAGTGCCTTCAGGGTCTAATTTATGTTCCCTGTGGTCTCAATGTGAATGAATGACTACTTATTTTCTTCAGGAGAAGGGAGTCTAGTTCAAGTACACATTCTTGTTTAACACTCCAACATCACCAGAATGCAGTTTCTTAGAGACACAATCACATGGAAGATTCAGATATTGTACATACCTGGTTTTTTCCATGACTAATTATGTCTACATATTGCCAATAACTCATTAATCTATTGAGAAAATATAGACAAAAATGAGTTATTTACAAATGAAAGAGATGAAAAATACTCCGGCAAAATCATGGTTATCATGTTAAACTCAGGTTAAAGGAGAGGAGGGAAGATTAATGTACTTCCAAAAGACTGGGATTAACATCAGTGCTATTTCTCCTCCTATGAATAAGTACCATGGCAGAAAAGGTCTCAGGTTAGCTGCAGCAGCTGTGAGCCTGAGACAAAAGAGTGGTAATCAAAGTTTCCCCAATATTAACTAAGAACTCAGAAGCTGGGGACTGGTTTGTCCAAAGCCAAAAACCATTCTGTCCACAGCCCATTAGCTCATTTTGGACCTAACTCTAGAGCCTTGAATTGAATAAGGGATACTCTATAGTCAGAAAGGAAAATGATACTTGTTCTCATCTTAAGAAGGCAGATATAGTAATAAAGGTTCTATTTCTACCTGATATAGCAAAAATGTACTGCATATAGAGTAAGAGAATAGAGGTACCAATCCTTACTCATTTCCTGACCTGTGTGACTGAGCAAGTCATAAATTTACAGAGTCCCAGTTTCCTTATTCATAAAATGAAGGGGCTAGGCAAATTGAGCTTTATAATCTCTTCCAGAGTCATATCTAAGACCCTGATACATCCATGGAAAGCAAAAGTTTTAAAAAATATCTTTCCTCTACAGAGGGTGAGAAAAAAGGAAAAAAGAAAGACCTCTTCTTTTAAAATTTTGGACCTTTGATAAAGAATTATTGAAGAATTTCTTCAAAATATATAGCCTATATCTGGCAACCTGTAGGACTGATTATATTTACTGGGGATTAGAAAAAAGTACCAACAATCTAAGCTTCCATAAACTGACCAATGGCTTGGTATTGCTAACACAACTTTAAGAAGCCATTTTATCTAAAGATGATATGATTTTAGGCCTTAAAATTCAGCTTAACTGAACCCCCATTATCAACCCAAATGCTCATCCCCCTTCCCAAAATTTTTTCCCAGTCTCACACAGAATTATCTGTAAAATTATCCAAAGAAAGCCATCATGAAAAGGAAGCAGGTTGCTTCTCCCATAATCAGACAGCCTTAGCTCAAAAATGATAATTGATTTTTTTGAACTCAGCACAGGATGTAGCCTAAGTTGGATGGGGTGGGGGGGGATGAACCCTGGGTCCCATCCTTTGATTAAATGACTTCCTATTTCAGTGGGCAGATGGATAGAGTAGTGCCACTGGAGAATAACCAAAAGACAGGGAACAATGCTTCTGAAAACTCTGCCCTGTACTTATAGATCTGGTGAACTTTGTCCGTGATGGCGAAGAAAATGACAAAGCCGTCATCGTAATTCAGGAGCACACCAATCCTGGTGGCCTTAGTGAGAGGCAGGTTTTTCTCCACATCATTGTGCCAGGTGGAGATCTTGTTGTTGAACCATTCCACGCACCAGGAGGAGCTGTTGCGGCCCAGTCGGCTGGCAGGACCATGGCGATCCATGCTCCCATAGCAGATGCCGATGCCACAAAAGGTGTTCTTCTGCAGTTCCACCTCCCAGTAGTGGACTCCTGATTTGTAACTGTGCAGCCCAAGGACCTGGGAGCAGTAGGTGAATCTCTGGGGGCAGTATGGGTAGTTCTGGGGGACTGAAGCCACAGATGCTACAGTGTAGTTCTCTGACAAAGCCACTTTAGAGTGGACAGTTTTGTAGTCCAAAATCACTCGAGTAGCATCTACAGAGACAAAAATCCTTGGATATAAGAGTGCAAAGAACAAACTAAAAGGAATAGACAGAAGTTTTCTTGAAATGATGAAGTATTATCTTATTTTTTATTTAAAATTTATTATATATATAAAATAAAAATAAAATATTAACTGTATTTTCTAGTTCTTATCTATCCCTGAATCATTCAAATAACTCTTGAAATCTCTTCTCTTTAATAAGCTTTTTAAGATTGAGTTCAAAAAATTTTTCTTTCCCATCTCCATATATATACCTTTATATATATATATATACCCAAATCCTGCCCAATATATACCTTTCTTTGTCCTCAATATAATTACCTAGCAACTTGACTTAAAATTAAAGGGAAGTTTTTTGTTTTTATATTATTTCTCTATGCTTTATATGGGAGTTGAAAGATCATTTAGGTCAATCCACTCATTTTATCATGGAATGGTAAGCCAGAAAACAGCAAGATTTGGAATTTAAATTCAAATGTGGCTCAGATACTTCCTAACTGTATAGTTCTGGCCAAGTCAATTACCTCTGTTCACTTCAGTTTCTTCAACTGTAAAATAGGAATAATAATAGAACCTACTGCCACGGTTGTGAAGTTCAAATGAAATAATGATTGTAAAATGTTCAGCACAGCTCAGCACATCATAAGTTTTAGATAGATAGATAGATAGATATACATATACATATATATATCACTATATATATATATATATATATTAGCTATATGTATATGCAAATATATAGTTATATATGTTAGCTATATAGTTATACATATATACACAAAAATATATACATATACAAATATATATAATATATTTATTATTATTGTTATTAATTATTGAATAGGAAAACTGAGGCTCAGAGAGGGGAAGTTACTTTCCAAGATTACACAGTTGAAAAGCAACAGAACCAAGATTGAAGTTCAGGTGACCAAGACTATTCTTGTTCTTTCCATTATAAAACACCAAGTACATTTTAGATGGTTAGCTCCTAAAGAGCAGGAACCTGGTACCATGTGATGAATCTAGGTAGTGGAATGAACAGAATACCTGAATTGGTGTCAGGGAGTACCTGAATTCAAATCCTAAGACATCAAAGAGTTGTGAGATCCTGGGAAATTCATTTAAATTCCTAACTTTAGTACCCTCATCTGTAAACTAGAGATAGTAAGAGTAAATAGACGTTCAAATCTAGAAAGTGTTTTACATATATTATGACATAATTATGAGAGTGTGTATGTGTAAATAATCATAGTACCTACATCAGAGTTATGAGAATCAAATGAGATAATTTAAATGAAACATCTATATATCTTAAAGTACTATATATGTTGTTATTGTTATTAATTTTAGATTCAAATCCTAAATATGATGATTGTGATCTCTTTGAAGACAGATACTGTCTTTTGCTGTTTTTTTTTTTTTTTGGAGGGGGGCCTCCTAGTACTTACTTAGCACAGTGCCACTAACATAAAAATTCACTTGATAAATACTTATTGAAAACATAAATAAACAAACAAATAAACTAATGAATGGATGAACAGATGTTTGTTGGCTGACTACTGATCCAGGGTAGGCTACTTAGTCTATCTTGGGCCTTCATTGCCTCATTTATAAAATAGTGATACTATTTTATTAGTCTAAATAATGTCTGGAATCTGTTCCTACACCTATCTTGTACAACTCATTGGGATCTAAAATTATACTAAGGTAACAAATTAAGTAAAAATAAGTTTAGTAAAAGAGAAAGAACACTGACTTTGGAATTGAGTTCAAATCTTGACTCAACCACTTGGTACTTTCATGATGTTAAAGTCATTGCCCATCTCTGGCAATCCTCATCTACAAAATGGAGGGGGTTAGACTAGTTGACCTTGAAGGGTCCCTTATGGCTCTCAATCTAAGGAAACAACAATGAAAGCTATAAAGATCATTGAGTTGAAGGTACTTTGGAGGTCATCTTCTCCCTTTTTTACAGATGAGGAAACTGAGGTCCTGGGCAGTCAAAGTGACTTGTCCAAGGTCACACCCAAAACTAAGTGTTCTCTTTACTATATCATTCCTACAAGGAAAGAAGTAATAATTAAAATATAGCAAAATATAATAAACAAAAAAGCCTATTGATTTTTTAAAAATAGCATAATTTTGATGTCACGTGATGAGATTTGGGAGAGCAAAGGTGGGGTACAGACTGTGAGGAATCACAATGAGGTGTTTTCCCTGCCAAAAGGTACCTTTATTAATGAGTAAAGGTCTCGGACAAAATACAATTATGATTTTGTGTCATGCTTTGGGAAGAGGTGATTTTTATAAACAGAAGGAGAGGGGAGAGACTGGGAGAGTCATTTTGACAGTTGGGGAGATGCTTTGCTTGAAGGATAAGGTCAGGGAGGAGTAGGGAGAGATTTAGAGAAAGAAAGTCAGGGGAGATTTAGAAAAACAAGAGTTGGGAGATTTGTAAAAGCAAAGTCAGGGGAGATTTGGGGGGAATGATCTTAGAATGGATTAAGGAATTTTGGTTTTAGGTAGAAAGCAAGCTGGCTTGAGTTCCTAACAAATTTATGTAGCTTCTTTTTACATGATCTTCTTTCCTAAAAATGTCATTTAGAGGATATAATTTTATATTTAGGGATGGCACATAGTAGAACCATTATTGGTAACACTTTTCTTCTAGCGATCTTAATAAATAAACATTTCTTCGTTGATGATACTAATAAGATCAAATTCTAATAGTATAATAAAAGTCCAGTAACTTTTCTGGGAAGATATCCAGCACGAGTGACAGGCAACATAGTACAGTGGAAAAAGTCCTGCATTTGTAACTTGAGGATGACTCTGGATCAATTCCTAAGTTCCATCACTTGCTAGCTTTGTAATCTTGAGCAAGTCCTTTCTTTCTCTGGGAAACTTTTCTCTACAATGTTGTAAAATAAGGGGCTTGGACTTGATGACCTCTAATGTCTCTTCTAACTCTAAATCTATTATCATATGATCCCTCCCTGAGCCTCATTTTTCCCATCTGTAAAATAGGAATAGAGGGTAAGGGACATAAAGGAATAGTTGAGATGATCTCTAAGAGCCTTGACAGCTACACAATGCCAGGTATTTCCTCCAGTGATAATGGCACTTACATTGCAGAAGCTCTGTTCTGGATTTTGCCAAGAATGCCTCTAGTACTTGTGTCTTCTGATTTCGTGAATTATTTGGTAAGGCATTGACTTTTTCTGTAGCTGAAGAGGAGAGGTCTGTCATTGTTTCAAAATAAACAGCATAAAACATTCAAAAGGCAAAAGCCAAAAGCACACATCTCCCCAATCCTCAAAAGTACTCACTATCTTGGAGGGCAGTTTTTAATTTCGTTAAGTCTGTCAAAGATCCCATGCTGGAATTCTGACTGGGGGTCGAAGCAGTAGCAGGGGCTGAATGAGGAGAAAATGAAATTGGTGATTGTAGAAAAGACAAGGCAAGACTTGGTCAACCCTCTCCTTATTTCCTTTCAAAAAATAATTTGGGCTTAAATAATTTAAATACATATATAAAGCCCAAGGCAAAGCCCATTTGGTCCCAACTATGTGGCTCATTTCTTTCAGAACACCTAGGAAGATACTAGCAGGGGAAGTGGGTGGGAGCAGAGGGAGTGGCCATATTATAGTTACCAACTAAGGACCTAGGTTTTGGGGTCAAGAAACAAGTTTGCAGCACTTAAATTTGTATCTGCAAGGGAAAGAAGGAGGAAAAAGTACAGAAGTTGCTTATACTTACCAGGTTTTTTAGGTTTCTGTTCTGGAAAAAAAAATACAATTTATTGCATTAATATATTTTAGAACAAAATACAGAGGTATTCAAAAGATGACAAAGATGCTGACAAAAACAAAGGCCCTATATCCATTCCCTTTTTTGACAGCAAAGAATTGGAAAATAAATAGATGCCTATCACCTGGGGAAAGACTAAATAAATTGTAATGCCTGAATAAAGTGGAATATTCTGTGCTGTAAGAAATGATGAATATGACCAATATAGAGAACTATGGAAAGAATTACATGAACCGATGCAAAGTAAAGCAAGCAGAACCAAGAAAAGAATATACACAAGAACTGAAGGGGGTACAGCTTCTAAGGGAAATATAGCAGTAATCCTGAACTTCCTTGACCTTAAGAGTACTATTGTTCTAACAATGTCTATAAGTAATTCAAAGTCTTCTGGCCTTAGGATAGTTCTCCAAATGTTGCTTACTATCAGATAGATAATCTGTGGATCAGTAATAACCAAGTTCCTGAGACAATAGTGAACAGACCACCCCTCAACCTACCTGTAAGCCATAAAATTAGCAAATAAGTAACATGAAGCTCAGGTCTCTCTAACTTTTCCTATAAATTTGTCTTGTTGCTCCTGGTTCTTTGCTAAATCTTTTTGGAACTAAACCTATTTCAACTGATGTTACAATCATAATAAACTTGTCTCTTGACTTAGAGATGAGTTCAAGCCTGCAAATTCTTTTGGGATACCTTGCAACACCAGGCTGTGACTTCAACTTTTGGTGACTTGTATGGGGAAAGGCTGGCCTCCGCTGGCTTTATCCCCTCCTTGTTAAGGTAAGTTCCCCGTTTGTTTTCTCCTTCAAACCTATAGCTGGGACACCCTAAAGACTGGGGAAAAACTTGTCTGAGTTATCTTAAGCTCCACTTCTAGATTTTCTTTGACTGGGATACCCAGACTTGGAAATTCTTGCAATTTTCAGCAAAGTTCCTGGGGAACTTTTTGCCTTTTGCTACCTTTCCACCTTCTCTGGGACACCAGAGGAGATGAGGAGCTACAGAATAGCTTTTGGCAAAGAAATTTTATGGCTTCTGGCAAATATAGGGCAGTCCTCTTCCACATAATTTTTTGTCTGTATCTGTGTCTCAGTGCAGTATGTCTATGTCATGGTTGTTCTGTGACTTTGATTTTGTTATCTGGAAAGATTTAAAATGCAGCCAGAAAAAAAAAATTATATGCTGACATTAGAATCCTGGAAAGATTTGGGAAAAAACATAACATTCCAGTGGACCCCAGGTCTGGCCAAGCTTATAATAAAGGTAGCTAATTAAAATTATAGAACTGCTAAAATAACATCTTAGCAAATTCTCAAGGTTTTGAGAGCAATGATTAAGGAGTTTGGCAATTAGTAATTTTGAGATTGCAAGAAAAAATTCCTAAAATATTGAGGATATTTCCAGCAATTTACTCCATTCTGAAAGAAAGAAGTGAGAAATAAAAATAAAAATTAGGCAAATAGCAACTTTTTGCTAACCCTTTCTTGATGCCTATCTTGTCTGGAATCCCCTTCTGCTCCATTGGGAAAGCAATCCAGAAGGTATTAAGGGACCCATTCCACAACCTGATTACTCAGTATGCTCTACTCCTAGGAGTACTGAATGTATCTTGGTTGTGGGGATTACTAACAAAATCAATATAGCCCAAGTCCCTATGTTTGCAAACTCCTCTCATCTCAAATCAGATTAAGAAAAGAGAATGCTAAAGAACTGTAGGGAAACTCAACTTCTGCTTCACTTGTAGACATGGGACCCCCAGACAACCTTCCCCAAATGCCTCCCCTATATAGCTTGGGGGGATAGTTATGGAATGGGGATCAGGCTCCATGGTCAGCATTCCCTGAGCCCTGGAACCTGAGAAAGCCAGTCAATCTCTTAATTTCAATTTAGGGAATCTAATGAACAGAAGTTAAGTCAATTTTAAAATCTGTACTATCTCAATTTTAAGAATTGTCTTGTTTTCTCCCTAAAACAAAAGGGAAACTTATTTAAGGGAACAGAAATCTTCCTTAAGAACTTCCAAAGCTGCAACAGCTTGGGGACAGAATAAACTGAACAACTAAAAGAAGTGGAAAGTTTATTTAGTCTTGCTAAACCAATTTTATAATATTTATAAATGTAATTTAGGGAATTAAATATTTTCACCTTTGCTAGAAAATTAAAAGGAAATTACAGCTTAAGAGTATTTGGCTATTAGGAAAATTTTGAAGTTATTAATTAAGTTATCTGGAGTTGTTGTCATCATGTTAAACCTAAAATTGATAATTACTATGTGTGGAACAAGAGGATTGAGGTGAAAGCCTTATCAGTTCATCTTTAAGTAGGAGGGTGTGCAACACCTTTTTTTTCCTCTTCACAGAGTGGGCAGAAGTATCAAACAGCACACCCATGAAAACACTAAGACTAGTTGGGATGGGCATCAGCAAGCTTAGCCCCTTCCCTGGGATCTCTGTCAACTCCTCTTAATTTGTAAGCTTGCCAGTTTTCTTGAAGCCATCAGGGTAAATAATCATCAGCTCTGAAACATGACTCTGTTTAGGATGTATAATTTCTAAATAAGGAATGTATTTACCAAGAATTCATAAGCTTGTTTAATGGTTGATCCTTTGCACCAGGATGAGTTTAAACTCAAGAAAAAGAAAAGAAAAACATGTTAAACAAAATCTCCTATGTGTGTAAGTCCTGGTAAAAAACCAAAAAAAACCAAAAAAAAAAAAAAAAACCCAAAACAAAAAAAAAAAAACAAAACCAAAAAAAACACCAATGTATCTATATATTGTATTTAATTTATACTTTAACATGTTTAACATGTATTGGTCAACCTGCCATCTGGGGGTGGGGGGAGGAAAGGGGAAAAATTAGAACAAAAGGTTTGAGGATTGTCAATGCTGTAAAATTACCCATGCATATATCTGGTAAATAAAAACAAAAAAAAAATGTATCTAGCCCTAAGCTGTCTTTAGTAGAATTTGCTATTAGAAATAAAATCTTTTGGGATTGTAACTGATATTCTTTTGAGTTTTGATTGCTTGATGATCATTAAGTCACTAACCCACTATTTCAGAAAAATGGCATGTTACTCAGAGGGATGTCTTCCTGGAGGTCTTACTGGGCAAGAGATGGGAGGACAACCTTAAGCTCTGCTCAAGCTGTTGAGCTCAAGCTCAAACTCAATTTCCCAGTTCTGTTTTGTTTTCTACCTGATTATTCCTGAATCTAGCTAGGAGGCAGAATTTTTACTACATGATTGATTGTCAAGCAAAGCTATGCTTTAGCCTGTCATGTATGTGCTTTCATGCTGAATTCTGAAGGATCTGTTTTGACATTATTTTAATTATGTCCCTGATTTTTCCTCTTATACCAAATTTTTATAATCAGAGCAAATGGTCAGTAGAAGCCATGAGCCCAATACAAGTATCCCAGGAGACACAATGGTTTTCTACCTTAGATCTTAAAGATGCTTTCTTTTGCATTTCATTGTATAAAGATAATTTCTTGTTGTCTTTGAAGGGGCAAATCCAGGGGAATGTAATCTCTACCAATTAACATGAGCAGTCATGTCCATAATATGAAGGTAGTTCAGGGCTTCTGTGATAGTCCCTACATATTTGGATATGCCCCGGATATCCAATATATGGATAAGATCTTGATCTGCAGCCCAACCCAAGAGGCTTCTTTGGCTTCAGTTATAAAACCCCTTAACTTTCTGGCTTCCTGGGGTGATAGTTTCTTTGTCTAAAGGCCCACATTGCTGATCAGTCTGTTAAATATTTGGGCCATGCATTAACTCCCACCTCCTGTTTGCTCACAGTGGAGAGAAACTAGACAATCTTATCACTCCCTGAAGCTTCCTCATAGAAACAGCTGGGTGTTTTTCTGAGCCTGGCTGGATTTTGTAGGCTTTTCAAAGAAATGAGGTATCTGTGGGGTGACCCTCCTGCTTTAGAACGGTAGCTACCATAGCTCTTCTAACTAAGGAAGCCTCTAAGCTCATCCTAGACCAGCTACAGGAGGTTCTAACTCCCCACCAGCTTCAGAGCATTTTTGCCCTCACCAGAGCTTTAGAATTGGGGAAAGGAACTAGAGTGAACATCTATACTGACTCCAAATATGCCTTTCGTATTTTGCCTACTCATGGAACCACAGAGAAAGAAAAGGGACTTTGGGGGGAAAATTTTCCCCATTAAGTTTGCGGGGGAAATTCTACAACTATTGCAAGTTGTGCATGGACCTAGAGAGGTTTCTGTTATGTTTTGTAAAGGATGACAGAAGGGGGATTCACTTCAGGCCAAGGGAAACAAGCTTGCAGATTCAGCAGCCCATGTTGCAGCCTGTTTGCCCCTGACCATGGCACCTTTAATTCCCCAGCTCCACAACTCCTACACTCCCTCAGATAGCTCCCAGGAACAAGCCTTTGTTAAAGAAAAGGGGGTACACACTTTTTCCCTCTGGGTTCTTTCAAACACCTTCAGGCCAACTTCTAATCCCAGAATCAGCCAGTGGAAACTTCTCCATGAAACTACTCACTTGAAAATAAAAAATGCTCCCCAATTCCTTGTGAAACCTATTTTGACTATTCACAAGCTAGGAGAAACATTAAACAGGTCTGTCAGTCCTGCCCAGTTTGTGCCCAGGTAAATCCTGAAAAGACTGTTAGATCCCCATCCTGAAGCCCACCCAGAGGAGGGACTGGCTGATAGATTTTACACAAATGCCTCCTTGCAAGGACTTCTAACTGCTTTTGGTTTTTTGTTGACAATTTACTAATTGAGTAAAAGCCTTTCCTTGAAAGACTGAAAAGGATCATCTCTGCACCTCTCTACACAAGGTTTAATGCCTTTTAAACATTATGGTGCTTGCATCTTAGGCCACTTGAGCACTCCTTTCACTCTGTATAATGCCATACTCCTTTGAGAAAACAAAAGCCGGGATTTGGAGAAGATGTTCTTTAGTATATATCCTAGGAAAAGCTGTTTGGATGAGAGACATTCATGATAGCTTCATCTACTTCCCCCCAAGTCTTCCTCTAGGTAGAGTTCCTGGTTACTTACTGTCCCTAGTAACTCCCAAACTAACTCAATTTTTAATTATTCTTTTTTTCACTCATTTTTGATCTCTGCATTTTTCATCTGCTTGTGAGAGCTGTTTCTTCCAGATTCCAAACCATTAAATTCCAAATATTGGTCAAACTGAATATCACCTGCAACCTGATTCTGACAATCAGCTGGATTGCTGGTTTGTTGGATGCTGCTGCCACCACTTCAATCACTTATCTCCTCTCCTCAATCTGGAACCCACTGGGCAGAGCCAGCCCTACATCCCTTGTCAGCCTGAAGCAGCTTCAGAAGATGGGACCTTCGTCCCTTTGTCCCAAATGAATGTGGGGTTCAAACTGCTTGAAATATTGGTAAATACAGAAGTAATCCTAAGGTCCCTTGACCTTAGAGTACTATTGTTCTAACAATCAGTCTGTCAATGATTCTAAAGTCTTCTGGCCTTAAGGTAGTCCTACAAACATTGCTGACCGTCAGATTATCTGCTGGTCAGTGATAACCAAATTCCTGAGATAGTAATGAATAGACCACCCCTCAAACCTTCCTGTAAGCCATAAAATAAGTAAGCCAGCAAATAAGTAACATGAAGCTCAACTCTCTTTAATTTTCCCTATAAATTTGTCTTCTTGCCCCTGGTTTTTTGCTAAATCCTTTGGAACTTAGCTCTCTTCAATTGGCATTACAATTATAATAAACTTTGCCTTAACTTGGAAATGGGTTCAAGCCTGCAAATTCTTTTGAAATACCTCACGACACCACTCTACAACCCTAACATTTGGGGGTCTCTTTCTGAACCTCAAAAATAACTACAACAATATAACAACCAAATGCTTAGTGTGGGAAAAGTTTAGAGAAAAAAAATCAGTAAAATTGAAACCACATGCTTAGTGAGGAAAAAATTCAGTAAAAAAAAAAATAAATCAGTAAACAATGTAACAAGACATTGGAAAAAGAATGTTGCAAAATTGTCAAGAACAAGCTTAATATCAAAGAAGAGATATAAAATGACATTCTGTTTTTATAAGAAGTGAGGGTAGGAATAAGGGCTTATGGGCAAATCAGGGTTTGATTTTTGTATTAATGAGTTTGGCTAAAACTTTTCTTTATTTTTTGAAAAAAAATTTGTTACATGGAATAGCTCTATGGAAAGGAGAAAAATAAGAAATACATTGGGTAAAATATAAATGTAAAAGTAATGTATAAATATAAATAGGTAGACAGCTACATGGCAGAGTGATAAGGTGTGAGAATGAAGCAATTCCAGAAAAACTCTTAAGGCGGGTTACCCCACTTTGGAAGTACCACAAACAATGCAAGTCAGTAAGCCACAGAATTCAATGATGGGAGCTGAGATGGAAACTACCCCTTCCCTACCACTCCTCAACTGTATTTTTAAGTCATAAAATTAGCATATCTGTTACTTTTTTCCTATAGAATTATCTTCTTACTCTTGGCTAGATTCCCTTGGAACTTCAGCAAGCTTCAATGGCATTACAATTGTAATTGTAATAAATCTCTGCGCCTTAACTTGGAGACAGACTGAGTGCAAATTCTTTCACCAGACCCAGGACACCAACTGGAACACTCTAATCTTGTTGGGGTTTCTTCTGCCCTAACAGATAGAATGCCAGGCATGAAGTCAGAAAGACATGAATTCAAAAATATATTTCAAAGACATTAAAAAGCATAGAACTAAATGGACTTTCCTTACAATAATAAACAATGTTTACATAAAATGAAGAACCAGAATTATTTCTGTACCTTCCTATCTACTCTGAAGGACAACTACACACATGACCTAACTCAAGATTCCATGTTCCTCATAGTCTGGTTATTTTATTTATAGTTCCCATTTAGAAATTCACAATACACACATTTGCACATTAAAAGTAAGACAACTACATATTTTTAAAAACTTTGACTTCACATTTACATTTTAAACAAAAGATTTCTTATCTACCCTTGCCAATTAATCTCCCCCCATTTTTCTTATTAAAAATTACTTTTATTTTTATTTATTTTTTCCCCCTGAGGCTGGGTTTAAGTGACTTGCCCAGGGTCACACAGCTAGGAAGTGTTAAGTGTTTGAGACCACATTTGAACCCTGGTCCTCTTGAATTCAAGGCTGGTGCTCTATCCACTGCGCCCCCTAGCTGCCCCTAAAAATTACTTAAAAAAAAAAAAAAGATTCTGAACTTAACAAAAAATAATAGGTATTTCCATATATGTAGTAGAAAAGAAAAGGAGATTGTACATGAAAGTGCATATTTTTAAATATGTAATACATAAATAATAATATATAATATAGTTTTTTTAAATATGTAAAAAATCCAACATGTAAATAAGATAAACATGTCTTGCTTATTTATGATTACTTCTGGCTATCCTGTGTGCATTTAAAAAAACAAACAACTTTCAGTGACTTTTTTTCTTTCCTATTCTTTACAGTCCTCTACTCCACCCCCCACTCTCCCAGCCTCTTCCCAAATATTTATTTCTATGATCTACAAATATCTTCATCTAACTCTCAAATATTTTATGAGAAAGTAGCATTCTTATCTCCTTCCTCCTAGCTAAGAGACAGTGATTTAACAGGAAAAAATATTGGATATTTTATCAAATGCTGTCACCTGGTGGATATTTTTGTTTGTTTTTGTAGCAAAAGAGGATTCAATTTTGAAGGTTTGGAGTAGGAGAAAGGAAGGATATTTCCAGAAATTATTGTGATGTAAAAACTAAAAGGTATCAATCAATGTATCTAAAAGTACTAAGTATTTTCCTCCCCAAACCCAAATATGAAAACATTATAAAGTTTAAATAAAAGGTCATTGGAGGACCTGGGTTAAACTAGCCACTCTGCTACTTTCTATTAATTTGACCTAGAACAAGTTACTAAAAAAATTTCTCTTGTCTTGTTTTCTTATCTGTAAAATGAGAGAGTTGAACTGAATAACTACCCAACATTTATTGATTAAAATGAAATCCTTTTACCTTCCTCAGTGACTGTCTATTGGAAGGAGATGGGAAAAAAAAGAAAAAGCCAGTAACAACTAAAAAAAGAAATCCCAATTTCTTTTTGTTTTTCCATGTTTACTTACTCTGGTCTGGAGCTCCACTCTTCTCTTGCTGGTGACCCACTGGCAATTTGAAATGTGATTTGTCGCCTATTTTGTCCGTTTCTAAGAGATGAAAATAGAGCTGTAAGTATCTTACCAGTAACAGGCTGAGCCATTTCTTCCAACAAAATGCATCACCACAGCAGGGTATAGATTTAGGAGGAATCACTTACTGTAGATCCGTCTTGTTTGGTGAGACTCTTTATTGGGATATGTTGGTATAGAGAAAGGCAAACCTTTTCCAGAAACATCTATTCAAATAGAATTCAACAGGGATTAGAACACATCTCAATTTCAAAGAAACACATCAGCCACTCTGCAAACTCCCCAAAATGATGCAAGCAACCCCCTTCCCATCAATCCCACCAATCTATTCTTAGCCTGCTTTTTTAAAAGGGGTAAATTGTGAGAAATGGATAGGCATTTATTTGGTTTCCACATTTATGAAAATTAAATTGGAGAAAAGAAACAAATTTAAAAATTGAAACCCTTAAGTATATCAAAGAATAATCAAGCATAGAGGTTAGTTATCTTCCCCCAAAAGAATGTAAGCTCCTTGGGGACAGGGTCTGGCTATGTAATAAGTAGTGGAGATTCTTCTATAACATACAACTAATGGGGAATCATGGGAGGGACTGATGCTTCAGGATAGGAAATAAAATCTTGTGTTTGGAGTTTCAAAGGTGTCTACTAACCCAGGCACCCATTCTTGAAAGAAAGTAAAATAAAGCTTTCCTGCATTCAACAAAAAAAAAAAAAAAAAAAAAAAAAAAAGGAACCTTAAAAAGTATTGTCGGTAACTATTAAGAAAGTGGACAAGAAACTGAAGTGACATAAGTTTGTTTTCTCCATTATTGTATCCTAACTGAAAGGGATGCAAAAGAAAAAAATTAATTTGAGATATCAATAAGGTATTATCTGAAAGTGATATATGAACTTGACCATGGCTTAAAACCTATATAGACAGAGGCAGTTCGAGGTGGTATAGTAGATAGAACACTGGTCCTGGAGTCAGAAAGACCTGAGTTCAAGTTCAGAAACTTGACATTTACTAGTGTGTACTAGGCAAATCACTTAATCCTGATTGACTTGCCAAAAAAGGAACACACACACACACACACACACACACACACACACACACACACACACACACTATATGTATATGTGTGTATATATATATATATTTCTGGGCAGGGATGGAGTTACTCATTCATACAGTTGTGTCTGATTCTTCGTGACCCTGTATGGGGTTTTCTTGGCAAAGAAATTAGAAGTTAACCATTTTCTTCTCTAATGGATTAGACAGAATTAAATAGAAGCTAAGTGACCAATCCAGAATTACACAGCTTGTATCTGAGGCCAGACTTGAACTCGGGTTTTCCTGACTCCAGGCCCAGCACTATAATGCCGAACCATCCAGCTTCATCCAAACCAAATAGCTGATAAATGTATAAGAGATTTGAACTTAGGATCTACTCAATTCCAGGCCCAGCACTCTATCCACTAAGTCACTCCAGCTGCTGAAAATTCACTGGGTGTCTTGCCAATT
Organism: Sminthopsis crassicaudata; assembly: GCF_048593235.1. Classification (NCBI taxonomy): domain Eukaryota; kingdom Metazoa; phylum Chordata; class Mammalia; order Dasyuromorphia; family Dasyuridae; genus Sminthopsis; species Sminthopsis crassicaudata. The sequence goes on from NC_133620.1 coordinate 363,556,658, forward strand.
GACTCACATGAGCTTTATACTGGGGGTGGAGGAAGTTGCAGAATGACTACTTATATCCCTCAAACTACATAATATATACTGAAGCTATAATGAAGAGAAAAAACCAATTGAGTTACCCTGAAGTTCACAGGAGTCACAACACTAGAAAGGATCCAGTAGTAAAACCTGTGGCCTCAGATTTTTAATGCCCAAAGTTTAGGCAACAAGCAAAATAAAATCCTAATGTAAGGAGCGTAAATTTAACTTCATAAGTATCACTGAGACTTGGGAGAATGAAACCCACCTCGAGGCACACTATAATAGTGATGGGGAATTTCAATTATTCAGAATTCTAATGGAGCTCTATTTCTCTGTAAGAAGCAGAGCAGCTAATAAGTGATTGACTTTTCAAAGAAACGATTTATTTCATCCTTTAAAAAAAAAGAAGAAATAACAAGAGGAAATTATATTCCAAATCTGATTATCTAATTAAGAGTAACCAATTACTGGAATAACAGGAGAACTAAGGGGAAGAATGAAGAAGAAGAAGGGGAGATTCAGACATAGTCTTCCATGCACCCTGGATCTGGAAAAATTAATTTTAATGGGTACAAAGGAAAGTTAGCTAGAATCCCATAGAGTAAAATGATATAAGAAATTCAGCTCAAGAAGAATAAGAGATTCTCAAGGATAAAATTCTATAGATCAATGGCAAACAGTACTAGAGCTGAGGAAAAAATGAGATTGATCTGAAGGGAACGATGTGTATGCACAGGGAACTCAGTGAACAACTGAGAATGGGAGGGGAGTAGAAAAGGAACCAATGTCAGGTTACAGAAGATATATATAAAAGTGTGATATACAGATCATAAAAAAACAAGCTTAGTATTGTCACATGTGCTACATTTCAGAGCAAACTACAATTAATAAAAAAATGGATTTAAAAAAAAAGAGAAAAAGAAGCAGGGGACAAAACAAAGGGGGAAAAAACTATTTTGGAATGAACAAAGGGATAAAACCTTTATTTGAGGGTAACTGAGATGATAATTAACCACAAAACTAAGGTACAAATGATTGGTGCATAGTTTACTTCTCTTTTGTCGACAAAAGGTTATGACCTTGGGGCAGCTAGATGGCGAAGTGGATAGAGCACCAGCCTTGAATTCAGGAGGACCCCGAGTTCAACTCTGGCCTCAGCCACTAACACTTCCTAGCTGGGTGACCTGGGCAAGTCACTTAACCCCAATTGCTTCAGCAAAAAAAAAAAAAGTCTATGACCTTTACAGAGGAAATGACAAAGCAAAAATAAGTAACAAGGAACTGATATCCAAACAAGGAAGACACTGGCCAGAGAACTTAGTTGATTTTGATGAATACACATCCCTGGGCAACTCTACTCTTGGAGACTAAAAGAACTGGCAGACGTACTTGTTTTTCTACCATCAGTAATATTTGAGAGATCATAGGAAGAGGGAAAGATATTGGAGGATCAAAGTATGACAAATATCCCAATCTTTAAAAGGGGAGGGGGGGGAAGAGAACAGAGCCTACAAACTCATTTCTGTTTCTAAGGAGCTTAGATGGATCATCAAAGAATCAGTGAATTTTGGGAAATAATTTCAAAGAATCAGAATTCAGAGAACAAAGTCATGTCAGAGTAACTTCTTTTCTTTTGAGGTCAGGATAATCCAACAAGGAGATGAAAGGAATGTCACAAATATAATTTACCTGAATATTAGCAAAGTTCTTGATAAAGTGACTCAAACTCAGGAGCATGCTGGCAACAGCTCCAATCAATTATCAAGAGCCAACTGTTAAATTTTCAGTGTAAGCATTCATTCACATCTCAAACATTACAAATCAGGTTGATTTTTTTTTTTGATTGTTGGTTTTTGAGACTTAAAGTGACAGAGAAAATTTGAATAATATAAGTTAAATTTACTTTCTTTTATCCCCCACTTTGGATGATACACAATTATCAGCACACCTTTGCTCATACTATTCTTCTGGAAAAGATGGAGAGACAGGACAAGAAGATAATCAGATTGATATATAACTTATTGGATGGCCTGATTCAAAGAATATCTATTTTCTAGTTCAATTTAATTAAGGCAGTAGGTGTTTAAGAGAGGGTTTTATAGATCTGTACTTGTCCCTTCAGAATTAACATTTTTTATCGTGATTTAGATAAATTTATAGATGAAGTACTCAGATCCTAGTTGTGTGACTCTGGGCAAGTCACTTAACCCTGTTTGTCTCAGTTTCCTCATTTGTAAAATGCAAACCACATTAGTATCTTTGCCAAGAAAATCCCAAATGGGGTCAGAGTTAGACAAAACTGAAAAGTGATCTAAAGCAACATAAATGAAATTCTCCTGAAACTTTCCATAAATACAGAACTAGATGGGATCATTAAGATTGTAAATGATAAAATGAGGATTCAAAAATCTCTGGACTAAAAAAAAAAAACAAAAAAACTGTATTGCCTAGAATAGTGGACTGAATGTAATAAGATGAAATTTGGTTGAGATAAAAGCAAAATTCCCTACACTTTGGTCAAAAAAACCAAAAAACTTTACAAGTTCAAGATGGGAGAAACATGGATAGACAGCAATCATTCTTTAGAAGATTTGGGAGTTTAGGGAATACATGTTTAATATGAGTCAGCAATATGATTGATGTGGGAGGCAAAAAAAGCTAATGTAATCCTGGGCTGCATTAGGAGAGAATAGTTTCCGGGAATAATGATGTGATAAGGACACTATGTAATGCCCTAGACACTCTTCCTCTGGAATACTGTATTCAGTTCTTGTTGCCACCGTTTAAGAAAAACACTGGTTAGCAATAAAGGGCCCTGAATCAATTTCTTATGAGGATCAGTTCAGGGTGCTGATAAAAATATTTAGTGGAGAGAAGCCTCAAGGAGGACATGTTGTTAGCTCTCTTCCAGTATCTGAAGGAGTATCACACGGATTTGTTGTTTTGTGGTTGTTCAGTTGTGTCTGACTCATTTGGAGGGTAGTTTTTTGTTTGTTTGTTTTTTGCAAAACCACTAAAGTAATTTGCCATTTCCTTCTCCAGCTCATTTTATAGATAAGGAAACTGAGAAAAACAGGATTAAGTGACCTGCCCAGAATCACATAGCAAATGGTTTGCCATTTCTTTTTCTAGCTCAATTTACAATTAAGGAAACTGAGGCAGACAGGATTAAGTAACCTGCCCAGGATCACACAGCTAGTCATTTGCCATTTCCTTCTTCAGTTTATTTTGCAGATAAGGAAACTGAGGCAAACAGAATTAAGTAACTTGCCCACTTGTCTGAGGCTTGATTTGAATTTAGGGAGAAGAGTCTTCCTGACTCCAGCTGGACACATTAGCCACCTATTTCGAATTAGACTTGCTCTTTATAACCTTAGAGAGAAGAACTAGAAATAATGGTTTGGAAACTACAGAGTCATATTTAGGAATGATAGCAAGAAAAACTTCATAATAATTAGAGATGTCCAAAATTGGAATAGGGTGAGGCAAATAAAATAATAAAGGTAAAGTGAGGTACACAGCTCCAAGCAAAATAAGTTTATTAACAGTGATGTGTCTAACTGTTAATAAAGTGGGGCAGACTGGCAACCTAAGTAAGAAAAAGGTGACCCTTTTTATTGGGAGAGTAGACATGGGGGGAAAAAGATAGGTTACAGGATTGGGGCAGGAAATTTACAACTGGCTAACTTGAGAAAGGTAGACTGACATTCACATAAGGCTAATCTCTGACCCTCTCTGACAATTAAAGAATGTTAATTGCTCAGTAGGACCTATCTGCATCTTGTAATCTTTGCTAAGCGATCAAAACTACCAGACTCACTGTCTCCTTAGAAGAGAGAAAAACCCTTAATTGCACAAGGTCCAATGGCATATCTTTGGAGGGTAGTGCCAAGTTAACTTGTAGGGCTTCAAGAGAACAAAAAGATGTCACAGAAGTATCCCAAGAGCTACCAGTCTGAAAGAAAACAACTTTTCTTTTAATTATAACTTTAACTCATAGCATAATTCAAAGACATAGGTAATTTTAGGCAAATACAGATCCAATTACAATATAAAATTAATTCAATATAGAATCAAGCTAGCATTAATTTAATTTTCTCTGGAGGATTCATTATGTGTATTGATTGGTCAAGATAGCTACCAAGAGTACTCCAACTCAAAAATTCTGTGATTCTTTAAAATACAAGGTAATTGGAAAGTGAGGGGAAAGATTAATTAAGAAGCTTAATTAACAATGCAGAAGATAAAGGTGTTTCAGCTGAGCTTTGGAGAAAGATAGATATTCTAAGAATTGGAGATGGAGAGAATATATTCCAGACATGGGAGATAGCCTATGCAAAGGTAGAGATTTGAGAGTTGGTAGAAGGCCAGTCTTGCAAGTAGAATGTGAGAAAGAGAACAATGTGTAATAAGGGTAGAAAAGTAGAGTAAAACCTGGCTGTTGGCTTTAAACATCATACAGGAGCAATGGAAGAGAGTTTTGAAAAGTGATCAACTCTCCTTTTCTTCCTCAACTTGTCCAGTAAGGAGAGGACTTTTCAGTTCTGCCCTAAACCACTAACACATAAACCTCCAACTACCTCTACCCTACCATGCAGGTTACAAATTTACTTCCAAATATAATGACTATTAATTCTGGGGCTAGTAAGAAATGATGAGAGGGATACTTCCAGAATAACTTTAGAAGATTTATATAAACTGATACAGAATGCAGTAGACTGAACCAAGAGAACTTTTTTATTTTTTTTAAATAACAAGATAATTATAAAGACAGACAAATCTGAAAGAATTGGGCATTCTGATCAATGCAATAATCACAGTTTGAGAAGACTGATAAGTAAAAACCTACCTGGTGGCAGAAAAGAAAGGGAGTCAGAATAAAGAATAAGATATACATTTTCAGATACAATTAATATGGGAATTTGATTTGCCTGACTATGTAAAACATCACAAAAGCATATCTTTTTTGTTCTTTCCAGTGGGGATTAGGGAGAGAAAAAAGGGGTTAGGGAAAGGAGGGAAGGAGAGAAAGAAGGGAGAAATGGAGAGAGAGAGGGAGGAAGGAAGGGAGGAAGAAAGGAAGGAAGGAAGGAAGGAAGGAAGGAAGGAAGGAAGGAAGGAAGGAAGGAAGGAAGGAAGGAAGGAAGGAAGGAAGGAAGGAAGGAAGGAAGGAAAAGAAGGAAAAAGAGTCATGTAGGTATTTTTTTCATTGCAAAGAAGAAAACAAAGGAAAGGCCAGAAAGAACCACAGATAAGCAAGGCAGCTTTGAAAATTACATAGTGAATTTATTATATATTTTAAAACAAAGCAAGCTGTATATAATAAAAGTCTTCAGTTAAATGTACATTTTTCTATTTTACTATAAACATGGAAATCCCAATAGAATTTATTTTTTGTTAAGATCAAAAGAGTTGTATATGTTTTAAAGTAATTACCTGGACTAGTTGCCTCTTCTATTTTCTTCTCTTGAGGATTGGTTATTTTATCTTTTAAAACCTCTTTAAGGGAGAAGGCATTTTGATAAACGCTGTGCATCATCTCTTGGTTTAATTCATTCTTTGGTACAAACACAGCCTTGATGACAAGTTCTTGCATTTTCGAGGCTTTCTAAAAGAAGCCAGATGGTTAACCCAGGAAATATTCACGAGGCTAATTAACTTCAGAAAATCACAAAATGAATATTAATTAAGAACTACCTTGCCCAACCCCCTCACTGAACATTTCTGGACCTGTTTTTTTCTTCTGAAAATGAGGTGTATGCACTGAAACATCTCAAAAGCTCCCTCCAAGATATGCAATTTTGCAATCTAGAAGCCATGTTTACTGCATCTCTTTCCTAGCTCCCTACCTTATATGCAAGTGGTCACTATACCTAACCCTCCACAATCTCTCATCCTGTCCTCCTCCCTATCCACATCACTTTAGTCCCTCATTACCTGTTAGCAGAACTTCTATAATAACTTCCTAATAGGTCTCTGAGCTTTCAATCATTTCTCTCTCCAAACCACCCTGCAAAAATCATCTTCTAATGGCATAAGCCTGATCATATTACTCCCCTACTCATTGGCCACCCATTGCTTGTAAATTTCATAGGGTGCTTTAGAAAATACTAAATAAGCAGAATGTTGGAGGGGATGGGGGAAAACTGGGACACTGATGCATTGTTGGTGGAATTGTGAATACATCCAGCCATTCTGGAGAGCAATTTGAAACTATATTCAAAAAGTTATCAAACTGTGCATACCCTTTGATCCAGCAGCATTACTACTGGGCTTATATCCCAAAGAGATTTTAAAGAAGAGAAAGGGACCTGTATGTGCAAGAATGTTTATGGCAGCCCTCGTTGTAGTGGCCAGAAACTGGAAACTAAGTGGATGCCCATCAATTGGAGAATGGCTGAATAAATTGTGGTATATGAATGTTATAGAATTTTATTATTCTGTAAGAAATGACCAGCAGGATGATTTCAGAAAGCCCTGGAGAGACTTACATGAACTGATGCTGAGTGAAATGAGCAGGACCAGGAGATCATTACATACTTCAACAATACTATATGATGATCAATTCTGATGGGTGTGGCCCTCTCCAAAAATGAGATGAACCAAATCAGTTCCAATAGAACAGTAATGAACTGAACCAGTTATGCCCAGCGAAAGAACTCTGGGAGATGACTATGAACCACTACATAGAATTCCCAATGCCTCTAATTTTGTCCGCCTACATTTTTTATTTCCTTCACAGGCTAATTGTACACTATTTCAAAGTCTGATTCTTCTAGCGCAGCAAAATAACTGTTTGAACATGTATACATATATTGTATTTAACTTATACTTTAACATATTTAATATGTATTGGTTAACCTGCCATCTGGGAGAGGGGGTGGGGGGAAGGTTGGAACAAAAAGTTTTGCAATTGTCAATGCTGAAAAATGACCTATGCATATATCTTTTTACTTATGCATATAAAGCTATACAGCTATAAAGCAAGCAAGGAAGCAAGCAAGAAAGAAAGAAAGAAAGAAAGAAAGAAAGAAAGAAAGAAAGAAAGAAAGAAAGAAAGAAAGAAAGGAAGGAAGGAAGGAAGGAAGGAAGGAAGGAAGGAAGGAAGGAAGGAAGGAAGGAAGGAAGGAAGGAAGGAAGAGAGAGAGAGAGAGAAAGAAAGAAAATACTAAATAATCTGCCTCCAACCTTCCTTTTCAGCCTTATCTCAAGCTCTTCCCTTTCATTAATTCTTTGTGTTCAAGTATCACATATTTCTTGAATTGAATTTTACCAAGGATGCTGAAACTCAGAAAACAAAAAACAAAAAGCAACTTGCCTAATATCCCAGAGTTCATCCTTTAAGGTCTAGGTATCTTTGCTATATCATAGGTACCAAATACCCTGAACCTGAGTAAGAGGGATGAGGACAGAGGCTAGGCCTGAGATTTAGTACTTAAAATTCCCCTGCCAAACTAGATCAGTACCTTCTGGGCAACTTATAGATTCACAGAGTTGCCTTTGTGAGTCTCCAGATCTTCCTGGCTTTGAAATCAGCTCTTTATCCACTATCCACACTCTCTCTCACACAACTCCATCTTCATGGACATGCATGAGACACATAGGGAAACCAGGTAAAAACCAAATCACCTCAAGAAACCCTCCACTATCCTACAACTCCTGATGAAAGGAAATGTTGTACTGGAAGTAATTAGGGAATTTGCAAGGGTAGGGGAGAGCAGAACTCAATTCTATGCTACCTGGAACAAATCAGTCTGTGGATCTCCCTCCCCATAACTACACAGATCAAAAAAAAAAAAACAAAACTGCATTATAAACAGGCAGAAGAGCATGTGAGTGTAAGGAGCTGGGGAATTGCTACTGCCTAGGAAAGTTCTAATTGACTATGATATAGGCTATTATAAGAAAGATGGCAGATGATTTTGAGAACTTATCAGACAGATATTGAAAAAGGACAGCCACATCATCTTCATGCAGATCTTCCCCATATGTTCCCAAACTCCTTATTTTCATCACTTCTTACTATTCAATAATATTCTAGGATTTGGACACAAATGTATAATGCCAAGAACCATTCTCCTCAACAGACCAATTGTCAAAGGCTATAAAGTTTTGTTTTTTTTAAAGACGAACTTCAGACTGTAACTAATCATTTGACAATATATTACAAATCAATAGATAGAAAAAAAATTCAAGTTTAAACAACACTGAGGTTTCATCTTACATCAAGCAAATTGGCAAAAATGATACCCCAAAAAGAATCAATATTAGAGGGGCTGTGGGAAGATAAGTATTTTGATATGCTGTTGGTGGAACTGTTTTGGAGAGCAATTTGAAATTACTCCAGAAAAGTGCTTGAACTATCCAAATCCTTTAACCCAGAGATCTTTGGGCAAAAAGCCCAAGGAATTTGGAAACAAAGTTCTGATATATAGAAAAATATTCATGGCAGCCCTTTTTTTCTAGTAGCAAAAAATGGGAAACAAAAATAAGTGCTCATTGTTTGGGGAAAGGCTACATGAAGGCAGTGGAATATTATTGTGCAGGAAGAAATGATAAATGTGAGTTCAAAAACACATAGGAAGCTAATTATGACCTAATAATGAATGAAATAAGTGAAACCAAGAGTAACACATACACAGCGATTACAACAATACAAATGGAAATAAAATTAAAAGGAAGCAGAATTTTGACTGAAAAATAATACTACTATATTATAATAGCTAACATTTAGATTGTGATTTAAGTTTTATAAATAACTTTCAAAACATTATCTCAAGTTATCCTGACAATAATCCTGGAAAGTAGGTGTTATTATTATCATTCCCAATTTTTACAAGTGAGGAAACTGAAACAAACAGGTGTTGAATGAATTTCCCAGAGCCATACAACTAACAAGTATCTGAAGCTATATTTGAAATCAGGTCCTCCTGATTCTAGGGCTAGAGTTCTATCTACTATACTATCTGATCAGCTAGAAGAGATAATATATCTACCTCCTCCCAGCAAAATGGGAGGCAGAAGACTCCTAAGATAGAAAGTTATATACCAGAGGCAGTCCCCATGTTAGGTCCCTCCCTTGCGTGTTGTTTTTCAGTTGCATAGGATTCTTCATGACCCCATGTGGGGTTTTCTTGGCAAAGACATTGAAGTGATTTGCCATTTCTTTCTCCATCTCGTTTTACTGATGAGGAACTAGGGTAAATATTGTTAAATGACTTTCCAGGGTCACATATAAGCTATTAAGTTTCCAAGGTTAGATTTGAACTCAAGAAAATTAATTAGTCTTCCTGACCCCAGACCAGTTGCTCTATCCAGTGCACCAACTGATTACTTTCATAGAAAATCATACCTTTGACCCAGCAGTGCTACTACTGGGCTTATATGCCAAGGAAATACTAAAGAAGGGAAAGGGACCTGTATGTGCCAAAATGTTTGTGGCAGCTCTTTTTGTTGTAGCTAGAAACTGGAAAATGAATGGATGTCCATCAATTGGAGAATGGTTGGGTAAACTATGGTATATGAAGGTTATGGAATATTATTGTTCTGTAAGAAGTGACCAACAGGAGGAATACAGAGAGGCTTGGAGAGACTTACATCACTGATGCTGAGTGAAACGAGCAGAACTAGGAGATCATTATACACTTCAACAATGATACTGTATGAGGATGTATTCTGATGGAAGTGGATATCTTCAACATAGAGAAGAACTAAGCAAATTCCAATTGATCAATGATGGACAGAATCAGCTACACCCAGAAAAGGAACACTGGGAAATGAGTGTAAACTGTGAGCATTTTTTTTTCCCAGATTATTTTTACCTTTTGAATATAATTCTTCCTTAGCAACAACAACACAAAATTCAGTTCTGCACATATATATTGTACCTAGGATATACTATAAAATATTTAATATGTATGGGAATGCCTGCCATCTAGGGGAGAGGGTGGAGGGAAGGAGGGGAAAAATTTGGAACAGAAGGGAGTACAAGGGATAATGTTGTAAAAAAAAAAAATTACCTATGCATATGTGCTGTCAAAAAAAAGTTATATTTATAAAATTAATTTTAAAAAAAGAAAAAAAAAAGAAAAGAAAATCATAGACTTATACATTTGAAGGCTTGAAGGGACCTCAGAGATCCAATTCTATCACTCAACAGATAGGGAAACTGAGGCCCAAAGAGGCTGTCATTTGCCCCAAATCAGAGAGGCAGTCTTGGATCTGATTTAAGAAGATCTCCTTCTTCTCTAGATTCAATCATCCTTTTACCATGCCATACTACCAAAATAATAGATGTCTCAGTCTAAAAAATAAATAAGAGCTTTATCTTTCAAACAAGGTTAAGTGACTTGCCCAGGGTCACACAGCTAATTAAGTATCAGAGGCCAGATTTAAATTCAGGAAGATAAGTCTTCCTGATTCCCAACCCATGCTTTATCCATTCATAGTTCATAAAACAAGTAGTTCATAAAAAGTATGTTTACTAACTGATTTTTGTCACAAGGAAGGGTTCAATTTGGAGCAATAGAAAGGGTATTGAAATGATGGTGCCTTAAATATAAGAGGCAAGAAAACATTTTTATTTTTATTTTTTTTAAAGGATAGGCTCCATGGTTTCCTATACTTTTTGTGCTCTATAATGGCTAGAGAGACAATGAGGTACAATAAGGCAAACAGATGTTTAAGGCCAGGCACTATGATTGGGAATACAAAAAAAAAAAAGAAAAGAAAAAAAAAGAAAATTCCTGCCCTTGAAGAATTTGCATTCCAATGGGAAGGAGTCAGCCTTCCTCTGATATATACTTCTCAGAGTAATCCTGAAGCTAAATTATAGATCACTTACTCATCTACATTAGAAATTTCCACATTGGGAGTTCCTTACACTGATGAAATCACAAGTCCAGAACAACAGTGACACTCTGAAAAGAGTGGAATGGTGGGGAGCAGTAAGCCCAGCAAGACTTTGGCAAGTCAAGCATTCAGTACAACTCTTGTGGATTGACCCACTGAGGACTCACCTCCAAAAAGTCAATCTCTTCATTTTTTGTGAGCAAAAGTTCAATATCTTCTTTCATAGATTCAATTTCACTCTTTTTCTTGAGCAGGACCTGATGAACATGATCATATTTGTCCAAAACTCTCTTTTCTTCCTCTTTCAGTTTCCGCAGAGAATTTTTCTCCTCTGATTCAACAAGGATTTTCATTTCTTCATATTCACGTTTCAACAATTCCATCTTTCTGGCTGCTGTTTCCTAAGGGATCCAAAGAAATATTTTGATTTGTAGCAGCTTTAACTAAAATAGAAAAGTCCCTGAGAATTTCAATGCTTCTAGAGAACTATTTCCCTACACCATCAGAGTCATTTAGCAGAGTAGTGCTAGATAACCTAAAACAAGCTGAGGGCAACCTATCAATCCATTTTCCCCATAGTAAACTTCCAAATATTTGAAGATTCTAATCACTATTCATTTATGGGTGCCTCTAATCCTAGATGGAAGCCTCTAGACATGTCCCCCAATTTGTCAATGTCCTTATCTAGCAAGCAGAAAGGGAAGAGGGTGCAAGTCTCTAAAGCTACCTTTTTACAAAATGATTTAAATGATTTGCTCTTTGACTTGTAATTAGGATTTGCAATCTCAACTTTGATTCTCAGCTCTCCAGGAGACATAGAATAACTCATAAGACCTATAGAAACATAGAATCTTTGGATTCAAAGGCCCTTAGATGTCATTTAAAGCAATCTCATCCACTCTACAATAATCTCCAAAAGTGGTATTGGGGCTTACTACTTCACAAAGCAATCAATTCCAGTGAGAGAAGACTTTAATTGGTGGGCAGTTTTTATTAGTGGAGTGGAATGCCAGTGAGCTGAAATAGTCTCTTCCAAATACTTGTTCTGCCATTTCTTTGTAAACAGAATCAGTCTAATCCATCTTCCCCAGATAGACCTCCAAATATTTGAAAACACTAATCCTCAAATTAAGAGTTAAAAGATTTGGGGTATGGATCTCTGTAATCCTGAATGGAAGCCTCTGGGCATTCCCCAATTTGTCAAAATCTTCACTAAAAATAAGACATCTTGGAATTAGGGAAATAGTCATCTAATCTTGAATGATTGGTAAAGACACTGCTTACTTACTTGGATTGCATGTTGTTTCGATTTTACATCTTTCAATGCATTTGAAGCCTTATTGATATGGTCATATATGGTTGTCAGCTTTTGCTTCATCTTGAGCTGCAATTAAAAATAAAAAGAGAAATTGGAGTGACTGATCAGCAGTGATTTTCAGTCCAATCCATAAATGCTTCCATAAGTTGACAAATCCCCTGATATATCCCAAACACTATATATTTGTAAAGAATTAATTTTAATGCCAAATCTCTTTATCTGTTTTTCTATGTATATAGATATGATCATTTTAGGGTGGTTTTTTGGGTTAAGTTCAGAATGAAAAATTAGTAAAAAATTTAATCAAATTTTTAAAAGAATTCTTTTTCAAAACACTTTCCCATTGCCTTGCCTCTCTCATTTAAAGTAATTCATTTTGATCTCCCAATCTTGTGATCTGGGTGTAGAATACCTCTCCCATTTTACAGATGAAGAAACATAGTCCAAATTCCTGACTTGCTGCAAGACCTTAGACAGGTCATTTCAATTTTCTGGGTCTTGTTAGTCTTCCTTGCAAAATAGGGAGACTGTATTAGGTGACTTTTTTATGTTAAACATGATAGAAATATATGTTAAATCCAATATATGTATACATATTAATACAATTATCATGCTGCACAAGAAAAAAAGAGAAGCAAAATAAAATGTAAACAAACAACAATGAAAAGAGTGAAAATGCTATGTTTTGAATCACATTTAGTTCCTCTCTCTGGGTGTAGATGGCTCTCTTCATCACTGAACAATTGGAACTGGTTTGAATCATCTCATTGTTGAAGAAAGCCACATCCATCAGAATTGATCATTGTATAATCTTCTTGTTGTTGTGTATAATTATCTGTGTATAATCAGTTCACTTAGCATCAGTTCATGTAAGCCTTTCCAAGTCTCTCTGTATTCATCCTCCTGGTCATTTCTTACAGAACAATAATATTTCATAACATTCATATAGCATAACTTATTCAGCCATTCTCCAATTGACGAGCATCAATTCAGTTTCCAGTTTCTTGCCATTACAAAAAGGATTGCCAGAAACATTTTTGCATATATGGGTCCCTTTTCCTCCTTTAAGATCTCCGTGGGATATAATCCCAGTAGAAACACTGCTTGATCAAAGGGTATACACAGTTTGATAACTTTTTTAATATAGTTCCAAATTACTCTCCAGATTGGCTGGATTCTTTCACAGCTCCACCAACAAGGCATCAGTGTTCCAATTTTCCCACATCTCCTCCAACATTCATCATTATCTTTTCCTGTTGTCTTAGCCAATCTGAGAGGTATGTAGTGCTATCTCAGAATTGTCTTAATTTTCATTGCTCTGATCAATAGTGATTTGGAGCACTTTTTCATAGGACTAGAAACAGTTTCAATTTCTTCATCTGAAAATTGTCTGTACATATCCTTTGATCATTTATCAATTGGAGAATTGCTTGAATTCTTATAAATTTGAGTCAATTCCCTATATTTATTAGAAATGAGGCTTTTATCAGAACCTTTGAATGTAAAAAATGTTTTCCCATGTATTAGGTGTTAAGGTCTGAGAAGCTTATTCTTTTAGTAGTCTGATAACTATATTTCTCTATAATTGGTTTCTTTAATGATTCTATTATTTTATATCTTTCTATCTATACATATATAAACCTATATATTATTTATATCTAAAAACAACATTCTGAGAAAGTATGCACAAGCTTATATATGAGGTATATACAAAAAAAGGCTAAGTCTTCTAACTCCAGGACATCTAAGATTATTTGCAGTTCTCACATTCTTAATGTGCCTTGTCCAAGGTCACATAGCAAATTCATAGCTCATACAAAGCATAGACATAGAAATAGGAAGGGGAAAGGAGATAAACCTATTGTCAATAAGGATGCATATAATCCCTTGGGTACCCAGGGAAGAACTTCATTTCACCTGTTTGACTGACAGTCAACCCTTTTGACTCAGTCCAGAATTCAGAACCTGACCTTAAAGCAAAATTTTCAGTCAGGTGATGACATAAATATGATACAAAAATAAGGTCAGGATAAAGTTACTCTAAAAGCAGATCACTGAGAATCCTACTGTTTAAAGCCCAATTACAAGACAGTGCCATATTAGATGATTAACAACAACAAAAACAACAAAAAGCCCCATTTCTTGAATAAAACCTGGGTCCAAAATAGTAAACCACAGAACCATGATGCAAGAGGGAAACTCGGGCTATTTTGTCAGGGACTTCAGAAGATAGACTCTTGGACTTAGAGATATTAACTTGCAGTGTTACCTTGAACAAGTCATAATTAGGATATTAGAGCTGGAAGCAATCTTAAAGACTACCTAATCTCCTTTATATTACAGATTAGGTTGCTTTTTTTGTTACTGTTGTTTGTATGTTGTAAGGGTTTTTTGGCAAGTGACTAATAGCATGACTATACTCATCTAATTTACATCAAATTGCTTGCCCTCTCTCAGAGGGGAGAGGAAAGATAAAAGACAGAGGGAATTTGGAACTCAAGTTTTTTAAAAAAACTAATGTTAAAATGCAGCCACTTTTTTGTCATGACAAAGAATTGGAAAATGAGGAGATGCCCTCAATTAGGAAATGGCTGAATGAATGAATGGCTTATGATTATAATGAATATACTGTGCTATAAGAAATGATGAACATACCTATTTTTCAGAAAAAGACTTACATGAATTGATGCAAAGTGAAATAAGCAGAACCAGGAGAACACAGTATACAGTAACAACAATATCACATGATGCTCAACTGTGAATAACTGGACTATTGTCAGCAGTATAGTGATTTAAGACAATCCCAAAGGACTCATGTGAAAAATGGTATTCACCTCCAAAGAAAGAACTGATTAATTCTGAAGGCAGTTGCAAGCATACAATTTTCACATTTGTCTGTGTGTGTGTGTGTGTGTGTGTGTGTGCAGTTTTTTGGTTTTTTTTTCCTTTTGGTCTGTATCTTATTTCACAACATGACTAATATGATAATGTGTTTTGCAGGTTTGAACATGTATAATTTATATCAGATTGCTTACCATTTTAGGGAAGGAAAAGGTGAGAAAGGGAGAGAAAAAAATTAGGAACTCTTTTTTTTTTTTAATGAGTGTTAAAAGCTGTCTTTACATGTAACTGGGAAAAAACATTTTTTTTTTTTTTAATGCAGCCATGATAAACTTCCTCAAAACCCAGGAAGATTTAGAGTAAGAAAAAAGGAATGTATGTAGACAAACCAATTTTCATTATTAAAAAGAAAAGTTATGTTTCACATGACTTCACAAATATAATGGATATCTTAGTTTGCCTTCTCAATGGGTTTGGGAGGAGCTAGAAGGAAAAGGAAATTTTAGAACTCAAAATTTTAAAAATGAATGGTAAAAAATAAAAGATTAAAATATGTCTGAAATGAAAAAAGGGAGAGAAGAAGGTGAATAAAGTTCATGAAGACTTAAAGAATGTTTACAAGAATGCTGAGCTTCAAAGATCTAATTATAGTCTAATTCAAGAATTTATTAGATCCTTAATACTATTTCTTGGGTACTAAATAAACAAAGAAAAACCACAAAAACTGTTCTTGCTGCCAAGGAGTTAACCTTTTACTGGAAGATACAACAAATAACTTCCAAAAAGAAAACACTGAGAGAAAATTTGAGGCATTTTTGGTCTGAAAGTCAGACACAGAGAGTCAGAAAAAGAGAAAGACATGCATACATATATACATACACATAACACATAGAGACAGAGAGAGGGAGACAGAGACAGAGACTAGAGACAGAGGGACAGAGAGACACAGAGACAGAAAGATTTATAGAAGGATAGATTGACTGAGTTCCTGATCATAAGATTTGGAGCTGGTAGAAACTTTAGAAATCACCTAATCTAACCCACTTATTTTACATGTGAGAAAATTGAAAGCCAACAGGGGAAAGAGCCTTGGCTTTAAAGTGAACCCGGGTTCAGACGCTACCTCAAATATTTACTACTTGTGTCACCCTTGTCAAGTCACTAGACTTCGGTTTCTCATCTATAAAGAGTACGGATGAAAGGGTTTTGAAATCCCAACTCTTTAAGTTCTATGGTCCTATGAAGACCGAAGGAAACAACTCAGCTTCATGATTTTAGGGCAGTCATTTCAATCAAGACCTCATTTCCCCATCAGACATTTTAAAATAATATTGGGAAGTTCGATTTCTCAGGCTTAGCAATAATGACTCATAGATAGGGAAAGATCTCAGGATCCACCTAGTATCTCAGAAAATTCTGGGGAAGGAATATCCCTCTATCAAAGCAAAATAGCATTAACTCTGCAATCTATAAGTTACGTAGGGCACTGAGGTGGTTCTGTCCTACTATACTGCAGAGGTTCTTAAACTTTTTTTCACTCTAGATCTCTTTCCACCCACATGAGAAATTTTTACGTGACCCCAAATATACAGGTATATAAAATAGATATACAAATCTAATATTTACTGATAAATCGCAATTTATTTTAAAACAATCTCTTGCTATACATATAATTTTGCCTTTTACTAAAAAAAAAAAAAAAAAAAACCATACACAATTGTGTATATTAATGAGATAGATGTGCTTGTTTATTTTTATATAAAGATGAAATCTTGGCGGAATATCTGATACCTTTTACTATAGTCAAATTTTTATGCATTGTTATGCAATTCCATATGGTGTCATAGTCCATAGTTTAAGAAGCTTTGCTGTATGGGAGGCAGGGTTAGAACCCAAAAAACCTATTCTTTAAGCAAGTCCTCTCACACCGATAGACGCCTCTTCTCCTACCAAGTCTAGGCCAAGAAACTGACATGCTCACCCAGAAAAGGAACCCAAACGCCTTTGCGTAACCCGCGGAACACAGAGAATAGGTGCCCTGAGATTCTTGAGCCGCTCTCGCCCTGGTCTACAAGCCCCCTACCTTTTAAGTCTGGCACCGGGAAATTGAAACTAAGTCGGGCGTAGTTCCCTGCTTCTCGCAGGGGGCTTAGGGTGGGACTCTGGTCCAGGCTTACAACTGCTCAGCTCAGGACTTCTTTCGCCCTCCCTCTCCCAGGTGCTCCTCTACCTACCTTCAAATCGGCCCTGGCCACGTCCAGGGTCACAGGGGAGCAGGTTTTGTGCCCCACCAGGCAGACGCAGCATATGCAGAGGCCGTGCTGAGAGCAGAAGAATTCCCTCAGGCGGCTGTGCTCCGGGCACTTGCGGCTGGCCAGGTCCCAGACGGGCGGCTGCAGCTCGTGACCCTGGAACATAGGGTTGTCCAGATGCGGCTTCAGGTGCTCGGGGCAGAAGGATACCATGCAGGTGAAGCACGTCTTGATGGCAACAGCCCGCAAGCAATGGTCGCAGGCCACGGTCCTTGCGGGTACCTCCTTCGCCTGGCCTCCCTTCCTCGACGACGGGTCCAAGAACTCGCCATCTTGAGACTCTCTGTAAGACGCCCCCAAATCCCAGACGCTGTGGGCTTGCTGCAACTGCTCCACTACTGCGCACAGCACCGTATTCTTCTTCAGCTGTGGCCGCACCTGGAAGCAAGTCCGGCACTGGGGGCAGAAGAATTGGGAGTCCTGGACCGTCCAGGTCTCGTCCAGGCAGCGCGAGCAAAAGTTGTGTCCGCACGGAGTAGTAACGGGCTCCTGGAAGATTTCCAGGCAGATGGAGCAGGTCAGTTCATCAGCCAGGGGCTGCAGCCCGGCCATCGTGATCCTTACCAGATAGATGCCTTCGAGGAAGACAACTTACTCTCCAGGACCGTAGCAGAGGAGAGGGAAATGAAACTAGCTGTAGGGGAGGGCACCGAAGAGTTACGGGAAATCACGTGGGGGAGGGAGTGGCAAGGCGGGGATGGCCTTGGGAGTTGTTAAAGGAAAATATCAATATTCTCCTTTTGAACACAAGCCAGAAAATTTATATTTCATTTAGCACTCTAGCGAAACTAAGTCCGATTCTTTTTGTAAGTTCGATTCTTTTTTGTACAGCAAAATAACTGTTTGGACATGTATTCATACATTGTATTTAACTTATACTTTAACATATTTAACACGTATTGGTCAACCTGCCATCTGCGGGAAGGGGTGGAGGGAAGGAGAGAAAAAGTTGGAACAAAAGATTTTGCAATTGTCAATGCTGAAAAATTACCCATGCATATATCTTGTAAATAATAAAAAAAAAACAAAACACTCTAGCGAAACTAACGAACATTTATTAAACACCTACTATGTACCAGGCAGTGTACTAAACACCTAGAATACACAGAAAGGTGAAAATAAAAATAAAAATTCACAAAAATCCGTGTATTCTAATGCAAAATATGTATGCATATATATATATATATATATATATGCACACGCTATATATATTTATGTCTCACTATATACATACATATATGTAATCACAAAGAGAAAACATTAACATTAAGGAAGAGTGGTAAAGGCTTCTTGCAGAAGGTAAGATTTGAACTTTAAGAAAGGTAAGAAAAGGAAAGAAGAGCTTTCCAGGGATGAGAGGAGGGGGAGGGAGGGACAGCCTACGAAAATGCAGCCCGGAAATGAAGATCTGCTGCAAGGGACATTGAAAAGGCTTGTGTCACTAAATCCAATAGTATGCGGAGGATATGAAATCAAAGAAAACTGAAAAACAGGAGGGGGACCAAGTTATGAAGAACTTTAAAAGAGAGAGCTGTTCCAATTGGCATATCTCTGACACTTCTCAACCACAAGTTGGCACGAGGTAGAATTTATAGGAATTTTGAACAAGGACAAGAATACAATGTTAAAACATACTTTGGGGTTAACACTCCAGAATAGTCACTACTCAGTTCCTTCTTAGACCATACCTCTCAAAGATTAAAAAAGTTTACTTCCTACTTTCCCTTCTTCCTCCCCTCCTCTGCCCTCCTTGCCTTCATCAATACCTTAATCCTGAATGAAAAAGGGGAGACTACCCTTAGATACAGTGCCATTTACTTGACTTGAGTGGGGGTGCTAGGTTCTTACTTTAAAACAAATTAAATTTACTTGTCACTCAACATAATCCTCTACAAAAGACCTTAGTTCTTTCTACCCACTTTCCTAAAGGGGGAAAGTCTGGAAGACTTGTGGTTTGGAGAAATATTGTTTCTTACTATTTCCTGTTGAACTAATGAGGAAGAAGGTTTTTAAAATGTTTTCATAGGCTGGACGACATTGGGACAACCTCTCCCCAGCACAAGATATCAAGAGGAAGGGCAGAGACACATCAGCCAAATGGGAGTCTTAGGAAAAGAAGAGACGGCCTTTCTCAGTTGCATTATCAATTGCTACTAAGTGGATTCTGGAGACCCCAACCAACTCTGACAGTCCTTTCCACCTGAACCAGCAGGTCCTTCCCTAATCTTAATACTCGTTTGCCATCCCAAACCTCTTCCCAATTCCCTCAAGTTACCCTTGTAATTTAGAGCTGGAAGTGCCCTTAGAACAAACTAGCTTCCTTTTACCAAACAAAAACTTGGTACAAAGCGGTGAAACCATTCATTTAATGACATCCAGGTCGTGTGAGGGCTGTCAGGATTAAAAGTTCCCTGAGCTCAGACGCAGAACTCACTGCCTCCAGTACTCTGAGGTTTGTTTCTAGGCAGCCCATTTAAACAGGGAACGGGGTAACTTTTCTTCAGGTCAAGATGACCTTTTCTCATCTTTGCTTCGGTGTATAGAAATCAGTCTAAGAAAGGACATCTTCTCTGTCCTGATGGAGTAGGAGGCAACTAACTAGCTGTGTTATAGTAGAGAGAACACTAACTTGGTCATTAGAGGGATGCAGTTTCATATCCCTTCAACACTCTCCGGTACTGTCAAGTGGTAATTTGAGCCTTGGTTTCCTGTTAGAAACGAGACCTCTGACTCAGCTTCAAAAGCTGCGATGTTTTTTGAAAGAGTGAGAGAAATTGAAGGACGCAAGCTTTGACTCTCTTGAGAAAGGGAGAAAGGGACACATCCCCCTGAGAGAGAGAGTCCCGTTACAGAAGCCAGTGGAAGCTCTTCTAGTTAGTCCTCTCCCACTTAGCCTTTAATTGACTAGAGGAACAGTGCCTAGGAACGCCCTCTTGCCCATCCCTTTGTGTCTAGATTTGTATTATTGCTCTCCCCTGGTCGGAGAAGATATTATTCATGAGCTTTATTAAGCAAGCTCAATAAAGAAAAGCCTTCTCCTGGTCATTGACCCTAGCTGGTTTAAGCTAGTTTCTAGCCTAGACCCCTTTATCAAAAATATGTAGCCAAGTTAGCCTCTTCTTCTGAAAGCTCATTGGTCAGAGATACTTATTATCTTACATTACCTTGAAACTTACAACATTCTGTGAAAATTTAACTTTTCATTATTTTTCATTGTCTGTTCAAGGTTTCTAAGGAATTGAATTTCAACTGTTCTGTGAAAACTTAACCCTAGTTTGTTTCTCACACTGTATCTCTAAAATATTATTTTTAAAATGTCTAAATAAGCCTGTAAAATCAAGAATTGGGCTAGGTCCATTCCTGTCCTGAATTTATGATTCTATTATCTATACACGGACATAGAAAATTCTTGCAGAGGAAACTATCTGTAATTGTAAGGCAACCTATTTTCTGCAATTTATAGCTACCAAGTCAAAAGTATTTATTAGATACTTGCTTTACCCTGGGGATATGGAGAAAGGGGGTAAGGCAGAAGAAATGTCACCTAGAACACTAAGAGATGAAGTGACTTTCCCAGAGTCATATATATAGCTAGTACGTGTCAGAACGAATCAGAATGTGATTCTTCCTTGTAGTGAAGGTTGGCTGTCATAAAGCCACATTGCCTCTATGGTGTGTGTGTGTATAGATGGTAGATTAGATAGATAGATAGATAAATAGATAGATAGATAGATAGATAGATAGATAGATAGATAGATAGATAGATAGATAGATAGATAGATGTCATATGGTGTGTATACATATATGTATCATAAAGGAATGGAAAGTGGGATAAGGAGAACAAAGAGAGTAATGTAGAATTGAGTCAAAACTTCAAGTCCTAGCTAGAATCCCCTATGTTTCTTGTCTCTGCAAAACCCTATCTCTTTGCCAGACTTTAAGGGATATCCTTTCTGAGATGGGACTATGAAACAATTTCTAAAAGTATTATTTAACTTGTAATTAATTTTAAATTTCATTAAAAGGAAATCTTTTTTTCTTTGTTTTTTTAATTAATTTTTTAATTATAATTTTTTGACAGTACATATGCATGGGTAATTTTTTTTATAAGATTATCCCTTATATTCACTTTTCCAAATTTTCTCCTCCCTCCCTCTATTCCCTCCCCTAGGTGACAGGCAATCCCATACATATTTAATGTGTTACAGTATATCCTTAATATAATATATGTGTGTGTAAAACCAAATTTCTTGTTGCCTGGTAAGAATTGGATTCCGAAGGTATAAGTAACCTGTGTAGAAAGACAATACTGCAAACATTTTACACTCAATTCCCAGTATTCCTTCTCTGGGTGTAGTTGTTTCTGTCCATCATTGATCAGCTGGAAGTGAGTTGGATCTTCTTTATGTTGAAGATATCCACTTCAATCAGAATATGTCTTCATACTGTATCGTTGTTGAGGTGTATAGTGATCTTCTGGTTCTGCTCATTTCACTCAGCATCAGTTGATTTAAGTCTCTCCAGGCCTCTCTGTATTCCTCCTGCTGGTCATTTCTTACAGAGCAATAATATTCCATAACATTCATATACCGTAATTTACCCAACCATTCTCCAATTGATGGGCATCCATTCATTTTCCAATTAAAAGGAAATCTCTTTACAAAATTGCCTGATGATATGGGATCTGGATAGAATACTCCTAGGTGTAGACCTAGGTGAGATAGTTACTCCTTTAGGATATAGGGAAAAGTTGATCAATTAGCCTGGTAGGGTTTTATTTCTAGCATGAGTATGAGTCATTGAATGAACTGATTTCAAAGTCCAGTATACTGAAAATATTGGTTCTGACCTTTGAAACTATTTATAAAGTAAATTAGCCAGCTGTAACAGTCAATAAGAGAAACAACCATGAAGGAAAAACTCAGCTTCAGAAAAGGCTCTTTACCTTTGCCTTTGCTCCCATTATAAAATAGCAGTAGATAGGTAAGAAAGGTATATCCTCTCCCCACAGTAATGGCAACTTGAAAAGGAAACATGCCAGTGTCCAGGGCAGAAGGGAGTCCAGCAGAACCTAGCTAAGCATATCAAGGAGGGAAATCAAGAGTTAACTGCTTAGGAAAGAGATTCCATTCAGGAGACAGCAGCCCCCAGAAATGGCACTCTTTCTGGTCTTCCATTTGGGTCTCCATTTTCTTCTAAACATGCATCATATAAATGTAGAAATGTTTAAAACTGCATGTTTAATTCATTTTGGATTACTTGTCTAGGGAAAGAGATGGGAGGAAGAGAGAGAGAAAATTTTGGAACACAAGATTTTGTAAATATGGAAAACTATCTTTGCATGTATTTTGAAAATAAAAAGTTACTATTAAAAAAATAAAAATGCACCATAATACCTTAGAGCAAAATGTTATCATATCCTAAAGTTAGAGGCAGTGATAGTCAATGAATCAGATTCTGGCAGAGCCTGGGAAACAAGGTTAATAGGAGGAGTTGGAGGATATCAATCATCAATGTTCCCATCATCCCCACCCCCACCCCCACCAGAGTCCCCACTTTGAATATATCTTGTTGACCTATATTCCCTTTGCATGTACTTATGAACTCTGTTAGTATTTCCTGTTTCCATTGATACCTTGAATATTTGTTAGAAGTGCTCATCAGGTACATTAAATGTTGTAATGGTTATTATACCATTTCAATAAATTATTTTGTCTTGAGCAATTGGTCCTATGGCTGACGAGACTCAAGTCAACAAACATTTGTTAAGAAGGATCCAAATCTAAGTATTTGGAAAGACCAAGATGTGTTGATTGATGCAGCACATAATTTTTTTTTTACTCCATAAGCTAAAAAAAAAAAAAAAGGAGATAGCATGAAAAATATTTCAAACAAAATTACAATAACATTTTCATATCAATTGAGACTCAGGAATTTCTAGTGTTAAGCACTTATAACATGTCAGGCAGTGTGGTAAGCAGTAGAGATGTAAAGACAAAAACCGTCTAAAGACAAAAAAAAAAAAAAAAGGAACTTACAATGTATTGGGGAAGATAGCATGTAAACAACTATGTAATTACAAAATATATACAGTGTAAATGGCCAGCAGTCTTAAAAGGAAAAGCATTGACATTAAGAGGAACTGAGAGGTTTCTTGTAGAAGGTAGAATTTTAACTGACACTTGAAATAAAGGTAAATATATAGGTAGAAACTTGTGAACACATGGTATTAGGAGTGTGGACATATAGAGTCCTTGATGACGCAATCAGCTACTTTAAATGGGTATGGCAGGGTACCCCAGAATGGTGTCACAACTATATTATGGTAAAGCACACAATTTTTTTCATGCCAAAGGATATGGATGCGTGTTTGAGTTAGAAGAATTGTCATTTTTTCTTGGTGATAATAACAAAGGTGAAGCTAATTTATTTTACGATGAAAATTTCTCCCTGAAATCTAAATTTTCAATGGATTTTTTTTAATAGAGCAGTCTAAATAAACCACTGGAAGGTCTTCAAATTCACACAGAACTATGAATCTCAGGTAAGTTGTCCAGTAGGACATTCAACCTGCAAGTTGGTGGGTGCCCCTGAGCATTATATATATGCTATTCTTATTGTTATATTAAAGTTGTTTGTGTTATAAAAGTGGTAATAAAGCATTACTATTATTTGAATAAATTATGAGCTAAAACAAGATGTCATTACATAAAGGTGTCATTACATAAAGTTTGGAAACTTTTACTTTTCAATCTGTCTTCCAACTCTACCAGTGTATCAAATATTTTTAACTGAAGCCCAGGGAGTTTGAGTGTTTTTTTTGCAAAGTCATACACAATAGTGTCAGGGATAGGACTTCAGCTCAGATCTCCTGACTATGCTCTCTCATAGGTTGTCTACAAGAGCAGAATAGTTGCTGAAATAGGTGACAGGTGGATAGAAACCTATCTACCTACCTTGTGTCTTGAAGCTAACAAGATCCATCACCATTACTACTTCTGATTTGTATCTTCTTTTCCTCCTTTTTCTTAATGATCCCATTGAGGATTTTCTTGGCAAAGATACTGGAGAGTGATTTGCCATTTCCTTTTCCATTTCATTTGACAGATGAGGAAATTGAAACAAACAGGGTTAAGTGACTTACCAAGGTCATATAGCTAGTACTTGTCTTAGGCCAGACTTTAACTCAGGAAAATGAGTTTTCCTGACTCCATGTCTGGCATTCTATCCACTATGCCACCCCCAAATCATATATACTGTAGAAATTAAATATAAGATATATCTCATAGGTAAAGTCTTTTGCTAGAAGTTGTTTTGGATTTGCTCTCCCAGAATGAGGTAATAGATGTAGTTTGCATTGATGATGCTCTTATAACAATAAAGGCTAATTTAGTCAGTAAACATTAATTGAGAGCAAATATTATATTAAATGCCTGAGTAAAGTCTTAAAAGAAGTAAGAAACTGATTTTCCCTCCCCCAAAAAAACCTGTGGTTTTATTGGTGTAAGAAACTCCTGTGAGAAAATTTCTTTTAATACCCATAGCAATTGTTCAGTAATTCAAGGTCTTCAAGCTTTGCCTGGAACAAGGGTCAGCAAATTTTTTCTATAAGAAGCCAGATAGAAGATATTTTAGGCTTTGCAAATCAAGAGGCAAAATTGGGGATATTTTGCAGGTGATTATATAATAAGAAAACAAATTTCCAAATTTTTTTCATTGATGAAATTCAAAATATAATATTAATAGCGTATAATTTTTTGTAAGGCAAGTTTACTAAAAGGAATGGAATTGTTTTGGGGAGATAAAATTTCACTTAATTAAAATTCAAAATTAGTCTTACCTATTATCAAAATTGATTTCAAAGTTTCATCTTTTAATGCTATTTTGTAATAAGTTTATGTATTTGATCTTTGAAAATGGCTTTTCACATAAATAGGTGCTGGCAAATACTTATATTAGTCCATCAGCATATAGTTTTAATTGTGCATATTTATTGGTTAGAAGGCATTTGTAGAATTCTATTTGATTTTTTTCTTGATATTTGCCTTTTACCATGTTATTAATCACTTCCAAATGATAGTTAAATGGGAGTTCCTCAGTTGCTTAGTTTAATGGATTTTGAAATATGCATATTTCCTTTACAATTATATTGAGGTTAAAATTACTACTGGAACTGTAGTTTGAACTCAGAAAATATGTCCAATGCAAATTTGTGTGGGAATGGAGATCTCAGTTTTTGAGAATATGAGAACTGTTTAAAGCAGCTTGCCATTTCTTGTGAATTCAAGCAATGCTAATTGTTCTAGAATTGACTTTACCACAGTATAAGTTTCACATATAAATGCTGAGTTACTTTGAAATTTTAGACAATTCATTAAGAAACATTATCAACTCTGTAGCAAAGGCTAATTATTTCCAAAGCCATTTAGTATTTTATAAGAGTGGTTGCAGATAATTCTCATTCACAAAATTTTCTATATTAACCCTGAACTAAAAAAAAAACAAAAAAGTAATAAATACCTTTTTTCCCTCTTTTTTTGGGTAGGTTCTCTGTCAATATGATGTGTAGGCCTAAGTGTCAGAGCTCTGTGACTTCTTATGTAAGGTCCCTTCTCCACTCCCAGAAAATGCCATTACAACTGCTATTTTGTGATATATAATCATCGTCAAGTCTTTCAGTGGTCTTTGCCACTCAATAAGAGTGAGAAAGAGATTAAAGGAAGTAGAATAGGTAATGAGGAAACCAAATTATCACTCTTTGCAGATGATATGATGGTATACATAGAGAACCCCAAAGATTCAACTAAAAAGCTATTAGAAATAATCCACACCTTTAGCAAAGTTGCAGGTTACAAAATAAATCCACATAAATCATCAGCATTCTTATATGTCACTTATAAAGTCCAACAGTTAGAGTTACAGAGAGAAATTCCATTTAAATTAAGTGCTGATAGTATAAAATATTTAGGAATCTATCTGCCAAGGGAAAATCAGAAACTATATGAGCAAAACTACAAAACACTTTCCACACAAATTAAGTTCGATCTAACCAATTGGAAAAATATTAAATGCTCTTGGATAGGGTGAGCAAATATAATAAATATGACAATACTACCTAAACTAATTTATTTATTTAGCGCTATACCAATCAGACTCCCAAAAAACTATTTTAATGACCTAGAAAAAAATAACAACAAAGTTCATATGGAAAAACAAAAGGTCAAGAATTTCAAGGGAATTCATGAAAAAAAAATCAAATGAAGGTGGCCTAGCTGTACCAGATCTAAAATTATATTATAAAGCAGCGATTACCAAAACCATTTGGTATTGGCTAAGAATTAGACTAGTTGATCAGTGTATAGGTTAAGTCCAAAGGACAAAATAATTAATAACTCTAACAACCTAGTGTTTGACAAACCCAAGGACCCCAGCCTTTGGGATAAGAACTCAATATCTGACAAAAATTGCTGGAAAACTGGAAATTAATATGGCAGATGCTAGGCATTGATCCACTCTTAACACCATACACCAAGGTCAGGTCAAAATGAGTTCATGACCTAGGAATAAAGAATGAGATTATAAATAAATTAGAGGAACATAGGATAGTTTACCTCTCAGACTTGTGGAAGAGGAATGAATTCATGACCAAAGAAGAACTAGAGATCATTATTGATCACAAAATAGAAAGCTTTGATTATATCAAATTGAAAAATTTTTGTACAAACAAAATCAATGCAGACAAGATTAGAAGGGAAACAATAAACTGGGAAAACATTTTTACAGTCAAAGGTTCAGATAAAGGCCTCATTTCCAAAATATATAGAGAATTGACTCTAATATATAAAAAATCAAGCCAATCTCCAATTGATAAATGGTCAAAGGATATGAACAGACAATTCTTGGATAAAGAAATTGAAACTATTTCTAGCCATATGAAAAGATGCTCCAAATCATTAATAATCAGAGAAATGCAAATTAAGACAACTCTGAGATACTACCACACACCTGTCAGATTGGCTAGAATGACAGGGAAAGGTAATGCAGAATGTTGGAGGGGATGTGGGAAAACAGGGACACTGATACATTGTTGGTGGAACTGCGAATACATCCAGCCATTCTGGAGAGCAATTTGGAACTATGCTCAAAAAGTTATCAAACTCTGCATATCCTTTGATCCAGCAGCGTTGCTACTGGGTTTGTATCCCAAAGAGATCTTAAAGAAGGGAAAGGGACCTATATGTACAAGAATGTTTGTGGCAGCTTTCTTTGTGGTGGCCAGAAACTGGAAACTACGTGGATGCCCATCGATTGGAGACTGGCTGAATAAATTGTGGTATATGAATATTATGGAATATTATTGTTCTATAAGAAATAACCACAGGATGATTTCAGAAAGGCCTGGAGAGACTTACATGAACTGATGCTGAGCGAAATGAGTAGGACCAGGAGATCATTATATACTTCAGCAACAATACTGTATGATGAACAATTCTGATGTACGTGGCCCTCTCCAACAATGAGATGAACCAAATCAGTTCCAATAGAGCAGCAATGAACTGAACCAACTACATTCAGTGAAAGAACTCTGGGAGAAGATTATGAACCACTACATAGAATTCCCAATCCCTTTAATTTTGTCCGCTTGCATTTTGGATGTCCTTCACAGGCTAAATGTACACTATTTCAAAGTCCAATTCTTTTTGTTCAGCAAAACAACTGTTTGGTCACGTATACATATATTGTATTTAATTTATATTCTAACATATTTAACATGTATTGGTCGACTTGCCATCTGAGGGTGGGGGGAGGGGAAAAATTGGAACGATGGTATGGCAATTGTCAATGTTGTAAAATTACCCATGTATATATCTGGTAAATAAAAACTATTAAAAAAAATAATAACGCCACTGTTGTGACCTAGGATATTGGAAAAATGGTGGTATTTTTGATAGAATAAAGAAAACTGAAAGAGATAAACATTTGGGAAAAGATAATGAGTGCTGTTTTGGACATTCTGAGTTTGAGATGCCCATGAGAAACCCAGCTGGAAATTTCCAATAGAAAGTTGGGAGGTATGTGGTCAGAATTTAGGAGCTGAGGTTGGATATAGAAATCTGGGGTGTCATTTCTATAGGAATGCTATTTAAATCCATGAAAGCTGATGGAATTATTAAGTTATAGAAGGTAAAGAGAGAAGAGAATCCTGGACAAAACCTTAGGGTATAGTTAGAAGATTGATATAGTTGATGAGCCAGCCAAGTAGACTAAAAACAAATTGCTTCGAACCAGAAGATCACTGTACACTGCAACAACAATACTGTATGAGGATGTATTCTGATGGAAGTGGAAATCTTCAACATAAAGAAGATCCAACTCACTTCCAGTTGATCAATGATGGATAGAAATAACTATACCCAGAGAAGGAACACTGGGAAGCGAATGTAAATTGTTAGCACTACTGTCTATCTACCCAGGTTACTTATACCTTCGGAAACTAATAATTAATGTGCAACAAGAAAATGGTATTTACACACATATATTGTATCTAGGTTATATTGTAACACATGTAAAATGTATGGGATTACCTGCCATGGGGGGAGGGAGTGGAGGGAGGGAGGGGATAATTTGGAAAAATGAATTTTAAAAAAAATTGCTTCAAAAATAGAACCAGGTAGAAAGAGCACCAGAGGAGTAGTGCAATGAAAAACCATAACAGAGAAAGTATAAGTACCAAATGCTGCCCAAAAATATCCCAAAAAAAGGAATGAGAATCAAGAAAAAAATAAATTTTACAAAAGATTATTGGTAATTGGAAAAAGCAGCTTCAAGTTGAGTAGAAAAGCCAGATTGCAAAGAATTGAAGAATTGTGGAGAAAAGAGGAAGTAAAGATAAAAGAGTAGGTAGATTTCTTTAGTTAGGTTGTGAAAGGGAGGAAATCATTCTCCAGATTGGAAGGTTAGTTATCTTTAAGGACCATCCTAATTTATTAAGCAAATTTGAAGGAGGTAATCTGCAGGACCTCCTATAGAGCGTGTTCTGTCGATTTCCTGTTCTGGGAATTTCAGAATGAACTTGAACAGTTTTGCAAGGAAGAGTTTGGGTGTTTTTGTTTTTGTCCCTTTTGGCATTATATCTATGATTTTATAAAAGTTTGATTCTAGAATATCCCAACATTATATCTTTATACAAACTGAGTGGTAAAGCAATTAAATCTGTAGTGAACCAGGTTGGGAGGAAAATAACAAGAATCTTAAGAAAAGTCCAACCACCAAAAATAACCTTCAGATGCTGCTCCAGTCTTTTCCACTCTTCCCACACATACCTATCTGGAATAGTCAATGATTAGATGTGACACACAGACATTATTAGAATTTCAGTATGTTTTTCATAAGCATTGAAGTAAATAGTGCCCCTATCATTTTTATAGTTTCAGTGATTTGTTCCTTGACCCACTCATCATTTAGGATAACCTGATCTTAAAGCAGGTTATTTAATTTCCAATTTTAATCTATCTCTCCATGGTCTTTATTGAATGTAATTTTATTGCATTATGATCTAAAAATGATATATTTAATATATCTGCCTTTCTTTATTTGATTATGAGTTTTATGCCCTAATACATGGTCAATTTTTGTGTAGATACCCCATGCCACTGGAAAAAAAAAAGGCATATTTTTCTTTTCTATCCCCAATTTTCTCCAAAGGTTTTTAAAAATTCTATTCATCTTCTTAAATTCCTTCTTCTTTGTTCTTTTGGTTAGATTTGTCTATTTCTGAGAGGAGAAAGTTGAAGTTCCCCACTAATATAATTTTACTATTTCCTTCTATTTTCTCACTTCTTTAAAAATGTGGATTCTGTAGCAGTTGATGCATATATGTTTGGTATTGAAATTATTTCACCATCTGTGGTACCTTCCTTATCTCTTGCTTTGTCTCAGATCGTGATTGCTATTCCTACTTATTTTTACTTCAGTGGAAACATAATAGATTCTGCTCCAGCCCCTTACCTTTATTCTGTTTGTATTTCTCTGCTTCAAATGTGTTTCCTATAAGCAACATGTTGCAGGATTCTAGTTTTTAATCCACTCTGCTATCCATTTCCATTTTATGGATGAGCTTATCCCATTCCTATTCACAAATGTAATTATTTTGTATTTCCCTCCATCCTGTTTTCCTTCATTTATCCTTCTCTCTTCTTTTCCCCTGTTTCTCTTCACCAGTGTTTTGCTTTGGACTATCATCTCTCCCAATCTGTACTTATTTCTATTTTTTGTTTAGCTCTGGTTTTTACATCAGAAATGTTTGAAAGTCCTCAATTTCATTGAAATACTCTCTTTTTTTCATAAAGGATCATACTCAATTTTGGTAGGTGGGTTGTTATCATATTGTTTTTGCTCTCTGGAATATTATATTTCAAGAAGCTCTCTAATATAGAAGCTGTAAATCCTATGTAATCCTGCCTATGACTCTATGATATTTGAATTGTTTCATTCTGACTGCAACATTATTTCCTTGACCTGTGAATTCTGGAATTTGGCTGTAATATTCCTAAGAGTTGTCATTTTGGGATCTCTTTCAGAAAGTGGTCAGTGGATTATTTCAATTTCTGTTTTACCCTCTGGTTCTGGATATCAACATAATTTTCTTTGATAATTTCTTAAAACAGGATATGCAGGCTCTTCTTTTGATCATAGCTTAGTCCAATAATTCTTAAGTTATATCTCCTAGATCTATTTTCTAGGTCAATTGTTTTTCCAATGAAATATTTCACATTTGGCAGGCTTTTTTTGTAGTGGCAAGAAACTGGAAACTGAGTGGATGCCCATCAGTTGGAGAATGGCCGAATAAGTTATGGTATATGAATTTTATGGAACATTATTGTTCTATAAGAAATGATAAGCATCAGTTCAGAGAGGCCTGATGAGACTTCATGAACTGATGCTAAGTGAAATTAGAACCAGTAGATCATCGAACAAGGCAAGATTATAAAGTGATCTATTCTGTTGGATGTGGCTCTGATCAACAATGAGTTGATTTGAGCCAGTTTCAATTTTCAATGATGAAAAGATCTCATCTACATCCAGAGAGAGGACTGTGGGAACTGATGTGGATCACAACATAGCATTTTCACTTCTTTTCTTGTTGTTTGCTTCAATTTAATTTTCTTTCTCATTTTTTATTTTTTGATTTGATTTTTCTTGTGCAGCAAAATAACTGTATAAATATGTATGCCTATATTGGACTTACAAATATTTTTACCATGTTCAATGGATTATTTGCCATCTAGGGGAGGAGGAGAGAAATTGGAACGCAAAGTTTTGAAAATGCCAGTGGTGAAAAATTATCCTTGCATATGTTTTGAAAATAAAAAATTTCACTCACTTTTCAGGACTGGAGAAGAATGCTTGTCCAGGTGAACCAGAACTTCCAAGATCTAAGTTAGTTCTCAAACTCTATATTACATTTGTATATACTTTGAAGTTAGTTGCTTATTGTATCCTATCCAGAGAATTGAAACTCTCTGAGAACAAGGATTTATTTTGTTTTTGGCATTGTATCCACACAAGATAGTAGATAAAACTATAAATCATGAATAAAATACACATATTAATGGGTCTTGGCTACAAATTGAACTAAATTTAATGGCTACTCAAGGGATCTAAAAAAAAAAAGAAATATTTCACATTTTCTTCTAACTTAAATGTTTATTTTATTATTTCTTTTTTTCTTTTCTTTTCTTTGTTCTTCTTTTTTTTTTTTTTTTTTTTTTTTTTTTTTTTGCTGAGGCAATTGGGGTTAAGTGACTTGCCCAAGGTCACACAGCCAGAAAGTGCTAAGTGTATGAGACCAAATTTGAACTCAGGTCCTGCTGACTAGCTGCCCCTTTATTTATTATTTCTTGATGTCTCACAAAATCATTAGCTTCCATCTTCCTAATTCTGATTTTTAAGGAATTATTTTCTTTAATTAGCTTTTCTACTTCCTTTTCCATTAGCCAATTGTTTTCTTCGTAAATTTTTATACATCTTTCCCTATTTTTTGTGCTTCCTTTACCAAGATGTTGACTTTTTTTCCCCATGATTGTCTTGCATAATTTTCATTTCTTTTCCTATTTTTCTTCTACTTCTCTTATTGGAAAAATGATTTTTGAGCTCTTTAAGAATTTTTTTTTGGGGGGGGGAGAAGAAAAAGAGGGCCTGAGATCAATTCACATTTTTCTTTGAGAATCTGCAGATAGGCATTTTGACATTATTGTTGTCTTCTTTGTTTTGTGTTTTGATTTTCCCTGTCACCATAGTAACTTTCTATGATCAGGTCCTTTTTGTTTTTTGCTCATTTTCCAGGCTATTTTGTGATTTTTAAAATTGAGCTCTGTTCCTGAATTTTCTGAAAGCTATGATCAAAAGAAGAGCCTGCATATCCTATTTTAAGAAATTATTAAGGGTGTGTGGGCAAGTCACTTAGCCCCAATTGTCTCAGCAAAAAAAAAAAAAAAATTATCAAGGAAAATTATGCTGATATCCCAGAACCAGAAGGTAAACTATAAATTGAAATAATCCATTGACTATCTTCTAGGGGTGAAGGGGGGGGTCTCTCTCAAGCTTGTTGCTCTGGGAGAGAGGGGCCTCTCAGATAGACATGTGCTGGGGACACGGGATCTGGCCTTCTGTGTAGGGCTGGGGGGTCCTGATCACTGGTTTGCTGTACCAGGGCCATGGGGTCTGACCTGTGCCTGGACCCAGTCCCTTATCCTTGCCTAATGTTGGCTTGGTTGGCACTATCTGCACTGAACTCTTCTGCCTCTTTACCTGAGACAGACCTTTCTTGCTGATCTTCTAAGTTGTCTTGAACTAGAAAATTATTTCACTCCATCTTTCCTTAATTTTGCTGCTTCAGATTATTTTACCTGAGGGTTGGGGGGTGGTGGTGGGAGGGGGTGGTTAAAGCAATCAGGGTTAAATGACTTGCCCAGGGTCAAATATGTCTGAGGCTGAATTTGAACTCAGGTCCTTCTGACTCCAGATCTGATGTTCTATTGAGCCCCCTACCTGCCCCTCCAAAATTCATTTAGAGACATTATTTTGTAATTAGTTAGAGGTAAATTTACTTAGAGGTAAAATTACTCCACCATCTTGGCTCCATCCCCAGCTCTACCTTTCAAAAATATTTATTCCTAATTTAATTTTTAAAATCTTTTTTTTTTTTAGTACAATTTGAAGGATCACCTCACACCTATCAATGTGTTTTAAATTACATCCCCTTATTATTATTGAGATTGGAAATCTTCTCAGATAATTATTTCTAATCCTTCTTTTATCTTTTTGTTCATTTATCCATTAGGAGCATTGTTGGGCATCTAAAAAAAGCAGTCAATTTTTAACATTTATGAAACACTTTCTGTGTTGGGCACTGTGCTAGGTGTTAGAGATAAATAAAGGACACAGTTATTGCCCTTAAGGAGCTTATAATTGAACAAGAGAAAACAATACACAAAAGGAAAGAGAAAATCTTAGTGGACTTGGAACAGAAAGTAGAAGATAGGAGTGAACAAGTATGTTGGAAAATCCAAAGAATTGCAGCCAAAGTCTGGGTATGGAGTTCTCAGCTCCACCCTCTAATTTGAGGGATTCCTGGAGTCTTATGAAACAGATGAGATAGGAATAATAAGGCTGATTTGATTCTGTAACATTATGAGTAATCATGATGAAGAAATACGGAGTTTTAGTCAAGTGGGAAAACAAAATACAGTGTTTTCAAAGACAAGCAACAAAGTTTTTTTTTTAAACTTTTTATTTTCAAAACATACTCATTGATAATTTCCAACATTCATACTTGCAAAATCTTGCTTCAATTTTTCTCCCTCCCTTACCCCCACCCTCTCCCTTAAATGATAAGTAATCCAATATAAGTTAAACATGTACAATTCTTCTATACATATTTCCATAATTATCATGCTGCACAAGAAAAATCAGATCAAAAAGTAAAAATAAGAAAGAAAACAAAATGCAAGTAAGCAACAACAAAAAGAGTGAAAATTCTATGTTGTGGTCCACCCTCTGTTCCCACAGTCTCTCTGGGTGTAGATGGTTCTCTTCATCACTGAACAAGTGGAACTGGTTTGAATCTTCTCATTGTCGAAGAGAGCCACTTCTATCAGAATATATCCTCATAGTATTGTTGTTGAAGTTTATAATGGTCTCCTGGTTCTGCATTTCACTCAGCATCAGTTCACGTAACTCTCTCTAGGCCTCTCTGAAATCATCCTGCTGGTCATTTCTTACAGAACAATAATATTCCATAACATTTATATACCATAACTTACTCAGCCATTCTCCAATTGATGGGCATCCACTCAGTTTCCAGCTTCTTGCCACTATAAAGAGAGCTGCCACAAACATTCTTGCACATGTGGGTCCCTGTCCTTCCTTTATGATCTCTTTGGGATATAAGCCTAGTAGAAACACTGCTGGATCAAAGGGTATGCACAGTTTGATAACTTTTTGGGCATAGTTCCAAATCGCTCTCCAGAATGGCTGGATGTATTCACAATTCCACTAACAATGTACCAATGTCCCAGTTTTCCCACAGCCCCTCCAACATTCATCATTATCTTTTCCTGTCATTTTAGCCAATCTGAGAGGTGTGTAGTGTTATCTCAGAGTTGCCTTAATTAGGCAACAAAGTTTGTAAAAGAAGATGTCTTCCTGACAGCATTGCTATTTTCAAATATTTGAAGGGAAGAGGATTTTGGACTTACCTGGTGGTATTGTAACAGAGAACAATCGCAGGCCCATCAGTGGATGGAAGTTAAAAAAAAGGTAGGGATCACTTTAATGTAGAGAAAATTTTTAATAATTAAACATGCATTTAGTTAATTGTCTCCTATATAAAAAGCACTCTGTTAAGTGCAAGAGACATAGAAAACTAAATGAATTAGTTAGAATTGTGAAGTAATCAACTCCCCAACTGTGGAAGTGCTTAATAAGCATCAAAATGTTATAGAGGGATTTCATGTATCTGGTGAGCTAGATAACCTTCAAAGTCCCTTCCAACTCAAGTATGACATGATTTGGAAAAGGAAAAAGATATTCTATCCAAAGTCCAGATTGATGAAGTTGTATTTTGGAGTTAGCCAAAATACGAGAGGTTGGGGCTATAGAAATAGTTAAGGCATTATCAGTCTAGTCAAAGTTGTAAGAACAATGACTTCTGCAGCCTCCCACTCCCCACCAAAAAAGGAAAAAAAAAAAAAAAAGTTTTCACAGAGGGACAAACCAGAATGAGGGAATTGACAACTGGACTTAGGATTGATTTATTCCTGTGCATTTAGAATGTTATTAACTCAAAATGGGAAAGGTAACAAAAAAGAATGACGGAATTAAAATGGTACATATATTAGGGCAGATAATTTAGGAAGGATCTCTTGATGTTAAAAGGGTGCAAGTTTGAGGAGGAAGGAAAAGTACATAATATCATTCATTGATTTACAGACTCTAGACAACATTTCTCAGCCCAGCATTCAGTGTTCCACTAATCTGATTCTACTTCTACCCAGCCTTCTCTACCACTATACCACCAGGAGAGCTCTCCACTTAATCAAGATAGTTTCCTTGCTGTCCCCTGAACCTATTATCTATTATGATTATTCTGATAGTACTTTTATTTAGTCTGCCTGCAAATACTATCTTCTCCCTTCCTTTCAACATGTTCAACTAAATTGCAAATCTGACTCTTATACAGTCTTCCTCAACATCCTGAGTTCAGTGTTCTTTTATTTCTCTTTCCACCTAATTTTGCATTTGGCTGTCGTGTAATGAAGATTTAAAACTTACATGTCTGAACGGGGCAACTAAGTGATGCAGTGGATAGGATGCTGGTTCTGGAGTCAGAAAGATTCCTCTTTATGAGTTTAAATATTGCCTCAGATACCGTGACCCTGGACAAATCACTTAACCCTGCCTGCCTCAGTTTCCTCACTTGTAAAATGAGCTGGAGAAGGAAACAGCAAATCACTTCAGTATCTTGGCCAAGAAAATCCCAAATGGGGTCACAAAAAGACAGACATGACTGAAAAATGACCAAACAAAACCAGGACTTTTCCAAAGAATTGATAAGCACTAGTTGCCTGCTATGTGTTAGGCATATAAATATATAATATAAAAATAATAATGAAAATAGACCTTAGTGAATTTATATCTATTGGGAAGAAACAGCATCTAAACACATATACAACCAAATACACCATGTATACACACACACACACTATAATGTAATTATTTGTAGGTGGGAGTGGGGTAGGAGTAAATGAAGGTCTTATGTAGGAAGTGGCAATTAATCTACATCATTGCTATCCTTGAAAGGAATCTCCTTGGAAGGTTATGTGTTTATTTTTAAAATACCATTGCTTAAAAATCTGTTTGCAGATCCTCTTTGAGAATTACCTTATGAGCCAATAAGAACATCACATATAAAAGTTATACATTTTCTTTTCTTTACCAAAATCAGTACCATCAGTTTCATCTCCCCCAATCTAATCCAATCCAATCTCAAAAGATTAACAATTGAGATGTTATTCAAATGATTTTAAAGATAATTTTAAAAAAAGAGGGATAGAGGAATAGAAAAGACAAAATATCTCTCTTCTTCTGTGATTGCAGGAAAAGATGTGATTAGGAATAGGTCTAAAACAGAAGGGTTAAATACACAGCTTGTAGGTGGGCCTTGTTGAGTACAACTGATCTAGAGTAAAAACTAAAAGGAAAATATTTAACAAAGTAAATAAAAATACAATAAAACATAGATAGCATTGTCTTTTAAAAACTTACCAATATGCAGTCAACAAGGATCTTTATGGAAGGCTACCATTCTATTTGAGTTTGACACCATTGCTATAAACCCTTATATTTGGAACATGCACTAGTAAATCCTTGAGGAATACTACTAATTGGGAAGTTAAGAAGGGCTTTGTTTAACTTAGTGCCTTTCCTTTAGATTATCTTCAATTTATCCAGCATATACATCTTGTCTGTATTAAGCTATTTCATGCTGACTCCCCTTATTAGATTATGAGCTTCTTAAGAGCAGCAGGAAGTTGTTTTTTTGTCTTTCTTCCTATCCTCAGTGCTTAGCACGGAACCTGGCACACAGTAGGTGCTTAGTAAATGTTAGTTGATTGACTGGGAAGGTAAAAAGGCAACAAAACACAGGAAAGTGTCAGGTGGGATATGAAGTACTGGGAAAAAATAATGATGCACAGAGAAAATTTACTGAAAATTTGTGGGATAGAACAGAAGGCAGAAAGGGACCTAGAGAAACTGTAGTTCTAGGGACTGACTGGCCAAAAGACTTTGTATATACATAATAGTTTTAACCACAGGGTGGAGAAAGTATTACCAGACATTAGCCTAAGAGAAGAATTAGGAGGATATACTAACTTTAACAGATGGACTGGGAAAAATTGAGATGGACAGAGTCACAAGGAGGCCTTCTTGGCTAAAAGGTCAGACAATGAAAAAACGTCTGAGGGACCTTTCCATAAGTCACCAATCTTGACAAATGAAAAGGAAAATGTAGAAACAAGCCAAATTCCTGAAGTATGTGCTTGGAAAGAAATTTGACCACTGCAACAGTTTATTGACAGTATATTCTTCTCCAAGTGAAGGAAGTCTAGATAATAAATCCTTTCTAACCCAATGAAATAACTCAAGTAAATCGCTTTCCTTTGCTTTTTTTAATTGAAAAAAATTAACAAAGCAAATGCATGAATACAATTCTCTCCCAAACATTAAGCAAATCATTGATACACTGGAATATTTTTGTAATTTTTGAGGTCTGTTGAAAGTAAGATTGTATACTTTAACAAAGTAGTCACAAGGATGCCCATTGTACGGAATCTGAGTTTTGTTGCCATGTAATGTATGTAATCCACATGTATGTAGTCTATGTTATTATTCTTTTAGATTTGCTTTCTTTGCTCTTCATCCATCACACAAGTTTTCTTCCATTACTTATAATTCTTGAGTTACAATTTCTTAAAACATGATAATCGTCAATTATTTGCATGTTACATAATTATTCTAATTAAGAAATAGAATAAATTATGTAACATGCAAATTGTGTGTTTCTAATTGTTTGAATTACAAAAAATGGCTGCTTTGAATAGTTTTGTTATGAGAATCTTTTCTTCCTGTTAATGACTTCTGAAAAGAATGATTTATTGCACCCCCTATTTTAATCCAGCATTAGTTTAGTGTGACTCCATACGGTAATGATAGTCAAGTCTAGTCAACTAATATAAGTATAGAAATTATATATATTAATGCATATTACATATGTATATATTTTCATATGTACATATATATATATACATATATACGTATACATATATATGTATATATGTGTATATATATATATGGACCTTCTCAGTGATTTTTTGATTTTGCTATTTTTTAGACTTGACAATTTTGGATGATTAAATGGTGGATGAGTCAAAAATGTATCAAGAATTCTGTAACTTTTGTTATGTAATTTTATATTACTTTCTAAAAAGGATGGTCCAATTCACAATTCTGTTATTAAAGAATCAATGTGCTTATTTTCTCAGTATTGCCAACGTTAAATTTTCCCATTTTTTGCCATTTTGTAAATTTAATGGATTTAAACTACTTCAATTTTAAAACTGTATTTCTCTATATATTCACCAATGTTCTAGTCTGAATTCTTCACATTTATAACTGTCAATTGCTGACAATCCTCACTATAGAATCACAGATTTAGAAGTAAAAATGACCTTAGAAGTCATCAGTTCTAATCCCTTTCTTTTACAAATAAATAAATAGAGGACCAGAGAGGTTAACTTGTCTATTGTCATAAAGAAAACAAATATCAGAAACAAAAGGTTTTTTCTTTTCATTTTTGTCTTGCTGCTGTGATACCCATATGTGAATTTTTGTTGTTCAGTCATATCAAGCCTTTCACGACCCCAGGTGGTTTTCTTGGCAGAGCCATTGGAATGGTTTGCCATTTCCTTTTCTAGCTCATTTAACAGATGTGGAAACTGAGGCAAAGAGGGCTAAGTGACTTGCCCAAGGTCACAGAACTAGTGTTTTCTGAAGCTGAATTTGAACTCAGAAAGAGGAGTGGGCTAGCATCCTATTTACTGCACCATCTAGCAGCCCTCATAGATAATCACAGCCTAATCTGGAGCTTGAGGGGATCTGGGAGAACATAAAGCCCAACCTCATTACTCTACAGAGAAGGAAAAACAGGCCCAAGAGATTGGGGTGACTTACTCAAACTAGAGACATGTATGGACTTGAACCCAAGCCCTCCTTCTCTAGATTCAGTCATTTTTGCAGATGATATTTCTGTTATTAGGAGTCAGTTATAGAAGACTTCTGCTCGATTGTCTCCAGATGACAAGATCAACAAATCAATTTATTACTGAAATTACTAGATATAGTTCTGGCTCCTTGATAAAGTTCTATAGTTACAAGGGTAACAATGAACATGCTTAGAAGTTTCAGTCTTATGTAGCTGCATTGTCTCTCAGGATAAAGTATTTTGGGGATTTAACTTCCAGTGTTTGTCTCTATCTAAAACAACTGTAAGAATGACCATAGGATTCTAGCTCAGGCAAAAAAAAGGACAGAGACTAGTACTGGACTGGATGAAAACTTCAAGAATATACCCTAAAGTTTAAACTTGAAATCAGGGGTGGCTAAAGATTTAGTTCTATTTTAAATGAACATAGGAGTGAATCTTTAGAGATCTTTGCCTATTTTTTGAGGATTACAAAGAAGGCAATAAAATAGCAGTACAATAAGCAATTTGTCAAAAATCTTCCAAGAACAAACAGGTTTAGAGATCACTGAAACCATAAGTAATGGCGGTGAAGGGAATCTTGTCATATGTTAATAGGGTTAGGCAGCTGAACTTAAAAAGTTGTTTTTAAAATGTATGATCATTAATTAAAAAAAAAAAAAACTGTTTGGATTTCACAGTAGACACACACAGAGTGAAATCCAAACAGTTCTAAATGTTTGCTGACTTCTTGAACTAGTATTTTCTTAATACTGGGAAAATATAGCTATTAAAGCTTTTTTGCTGTAGAATTAAGAAACAACATTTTGACAGTTTGGTAATCTAAAGTCCTTGGTTTCACTTGAATTAAAGACCTAGTCAGTTTTTAATAACTGAAGAACTTAATTCTTTAAAACTAAGATTAAATGGAGGAAAGCTTTCTTAATAAAAAGTGTCCCTGGATTCATCATGAATCAACTCAAGAGAAGTAATCCTTTTCCTTCCCCTGGACATGACTGAAATAATAGAAGTACCTTTGTTTAATTCAATTAAGAATTTTATCTCTTAATCCATCTTTGAGGAAACAGAGAGGAACTGATTGGAAGACATGGGGAAGAGAGAGTGAATGATTTTAGAAGAAATGTCTATGTGGGTCCAATGACATTACTGTTGTTTTGTTTAAGCAAAACAAAAACACTATCCCTAAATTTTGTGCTTTACTTTATCTTGCTGTGATACTTTTGTCTTTTGGTTAGTATAAGATTAAGAGAATATTGCTTGCATTGGGGACAATTTCAAATTTTAGGAGAAACTTGCTGATTTCTTTAAAATGTTACATATTTTAAAGTGTTACTAGAATGATACCTATAATCCAGTTCTTCTTCCAAGCAGGAATGTTGAGTAATAATGCATGGTCTCTGACAAGCTTATGGTCAAAACAGAGAGGACAGAGTTTTTCTTCTATGATACAAATAGGAAGGTGGTCATCTTCATGATGAAGTCAAACATCTAGATTGTTCACGAAATCAATCTAAATCTGATGCCATAGCATTTCCCATGCTAACTATTTCATAGTTGAGAACTAGTTCTTTCCAAATTCACATTTCCAAAGTTTCTTATGCTAACTTCTTCAGACAGGGTCTCATGAATTCTGTACTCTTTTTCTCACAGGAAATGTGAAAAGTTCACAGAATTACTCCCTAAATATCTGAAAACATTTATATAAATACTCATTATCTCTTGAGATAATCTGTCTATAAATGAAAATAAAGTTTTAAAAATTTTTTCAATGGACAGAATTATTAGGATGGGGACTTTGCTTTAGTGGTTTAAATGCTACCCAACTGGCATATTTAAAAAAAAAAAATAGTCTCTTATATTACCACCCAAGTGGCCAAATAGTTTATTAACTTCATAACATTCAATTGTTATGTCAAATTCTGTTATGAAAGTTGTGCCACTTCTAGGATTTGAAGGTAGGATTGAGGGAAGAAATTACATATCAGTGATCCTAAAACTATGATTAATTTAAGATAACTATCACTTCTGTAACATACAATGTTTTAAAATGACTACTTTTACTATTAAGAGGTATATTTTTCATAAAATACTTAACATAAAAAATATACTAAAAATTTTATTCTATGTTGTTGAAATATTTTATTTAGAAAAGATCCAACCTATAGTCATTTTCACAAGGTCATAAAGCAAACAAAAATTATAAACTATTTGAAACTATATATTTAGTCCTTCATATACACTGGGTGGAATGATAAAGGTCAGGCCTGTTCTGTACTTGGAGTGTCAGTGTGAGGCTCAATAATTAGTCTTGGTTCGATCAGTTCTTTCCAACAA
Source organism: Sminthopsis crassicaudata (assembly GCF_048593235.1). Taxonomy (NCBI): domain Eukaryota; kingdom Metazoa; phylum Chordata; class Mammalia; order Dasyuromorphia; family Dasyuridae; genus Sminthopsis; species Sminthopsis crassicaudata. Next base: position 363,598,656 of record NC_133620.1, read on the forward strand.
ATAGTTATCTGGGAAAAACAAAAGACAATCAATATGGTGATATTATCTTTCCAGCAGACTACTTTAGTGAAGTAATTCATTAGCAAATATAGTCAACTTTCATATGACCAAAACAATGAAGAAACATTTTTTTTCTAGTAGCTAAATATGCTGGCTGAGTAATAATAAAGTTTATGTACAAAACAATAAAAAAACTAAAAAAACTCTCTTCTAAATTAAGCACAGGGAACATATCCTAGCTAAACTCTATCTCACCAGAATATTTTGCATATAGTAGGGACTTAACAAAACTTGGACTAAATTTATCTTTAATTACTCAGAAGGCTCTTTAGAACCTTGTTCCTCAAACAGAGGACATCTGTTCCCCATGGTTATCAGATGGCAAAGTAATCCCCTTTTTTTGCCACTCTGCATCCCATAGATCTGTCCTTCTTTAAAAAAAAATTCATTTTTTGTCACAGTAAAGCATGCATTTATCAATATATATCAGCTTTCCTAAAATTACAATGACATTGGCTTTATTAATGATGTCAGAAGCATTACTTAATAGCAAAAACCCCAATAACCGTAAATGCATAAGCAGTACATAGAGGAAATTTATATTGCCTATTATCTACTTAAAATTTAAATTTCCAGAAATGTACTGCAGTAAAATGTCTATGTAGTAAAATAAGAAGTACAACAGATTGGGCTAGTATATATTCATTCCAAATATGTATCCTGAAAGTTGAACTTTTAAAAAATAAAATGAGAGCTTTCTACCTCTTTCATAAAATATAAAAAAACCTATGTGTTTGACTATTTAACTATTTAAATTTGGGACAAAATAAGGGTTTACTATTTATGAAGTTCACTTGAAATATAAAACTTTAAAATAGAGCATTGTCTTAATACTCTTAAAACAGCAATCTTCCTAGTTTAAGCAAATAGAATAGAAAACAAATTATGCTTAATAGAATTACAAAATAACATTATTAACAGAGAAAGTTTACCACAACAAAAATTGTGTCATTATGTTTAGAGTAAAGCATTAATAAAAATTTTTTAAAAAGAATGATACCAAGTAGCTCCCAGAATAGAAGCATACCCTTTTATCCTGTGATACTGCATACTCTACCACTTCTGTTCCATTTTCATTCTGGTACACCAGATCAAACTTCCCGGGCTCTTTGACCACTGAAACCATAGGTAAAGGGGAGAGGGAGAAGAGGGGAAGGAGGTAAGTCTGTGCAATTTCTAGGAAATAAAGATATTCTGCTAATTTCTATTTTCTTCATTTTACATAGAACTGTCAGCTAGTTAGTGTGAAGGGAAAAAAAAAAAAAAAAGACAGTACAATTCTAATGCCAACAAGATCATTCAAAATTCAGCAATCTCTATGAAAGTTATTCAAAAGCACTATAGAAACCCACAGCCAATTGGCTCTAAAAGGACTTACCTGGTAAAGATGAAAGGATTTCTATGTCTACTTCCTGAGCATCAGGATTGTAGTTTATTATTTTCCCCTCCTTCAAAAATAAAAAAGTTCACATCAAAGTAGTTTAGTAAACATCCCATTTCAATGACACTGGCATACCTCAATACAAATAAAACAAAAATTCATTTAAGTCAATATATGTTTACATCCGGAAGATTAGAAACAAATGAAACATCAGCCAAATGTTGAGAAGCTATGTACTCATTTCAATAAGGTGTCATTACTATCAATCTCTTTGGAAAATTCTCCAAAACTGCTTTATGAGCAGAGGATGGTAAACTATAGGAAGAAACAGGGAGGCAGCAAAGTTGTGGAATTGATCTCATATATTTTTTAACCTGTACATTTCTTTCCTCACAAGATTCCATCTTGTGTTCTCCCCCAAACATATATTCTGGTACTAAATGTTAGCTTTCCTGTAGTCGTTAACAATGACTGGCCACTAAGACTATGCTGATTTATTCTGCTCTGGCCAGGAAATTGCTACTACACATGGCATGGTGGCAGTTGTTGGGCAGAGAACTTTCTAAATAAAAATCTGCAGGACACACTAAAACACTGATGACTCCTCATTCTTGCATGGGGGTCTCCATTACAATATGACTTGAAAAATTAACCAAAATTGTCAAGAGAGAAAAGAAAAAGAAGAAGAGGAAGAAAGACAGAGAGCCAGGGAAAGGGAGTGGGGAGAAGAGGAAAGTTTTTATCAAGATTTTATTAAACATCAAAATCTTGAAGACATGTCCTGGAATTTCAAAGTCATCAATTTTTTTTTACATTTTTCATAGCTATTATATAAGAATATAGCATAATTGACATTTAATGCACTGGAAAAATCACAAGAAGCATAGTACTAAGTGCATTTGCTAAAAAAGTATACTATTATACCTTAGAAAAACTTGTAATATTTTTTTTTAAAGCAGATTCAAGATAATCAAGTATAAGCAAATCAACATATTATTTCCTGACCATTCTGGTTAAATCAAAGTTTTACTAAAATGTAATATATAATCTGCCAATAGAAAGTCTCAAAGAGATATTAAATAGCTCAGTTTCAAAGAATTATAAAATGACAACTCAAAAGAAACACGTTAATGTAACTATCATTAGTATAATTATGTAAACTGTAATTTTAGAATTATCTAAGTTTTTTAACAACTTTTACTTAACTCAGGTCAGAGTTCATAATGGAAAAACTGTGTTCTAAAAATGTGAAAAAGATTGATAAGGCTAATTCCAAAAAATTCTTTCTTTGGATGAAAATATTCATCCTTTATGAATTACATGGAAAAATTCACCCATTACTAGACTTAAAACAGAGATGGCTCCTAAAGAAAGCAAGCCAGTCATTTTGTTGATAAATTAATAATTTTTTCATTCATCTATTAATTATATTCCTCAGCTCAATCTCCTATATTGTCTATATCTATTAGACTATAAAGAATTGGCATGAAAAATAACTGTAAGGATATGTATACATATATTGTATTTAATATATACTTTAACATATTTAACATGTATTGGTCTACCTGCCATCTTGGGGAAGGGGTAAAGGGAAGGAGGGGAAAAGGTGGAACAGAAGGTTTTGCAAGGGTCAATGCTGAAAAATTACCCATGAATATGTTTTGTAAATAAAAAGCTATTAAAAAAAAAAAAAGAATTGGCATGATATAGTAAATATAGCATTGGATTTGGGAGTCAAGGGCCCTGAATTTGAAACTCATGGCAGACAATTATGAGCTATGTTCACTGGCAAGTCACGTTAGCTTTGAGTCTCTCTCTAAAATGGGGATAATAATACTCAGATCACATATTTCGATGGTTATCAGGAGAAAGTCCCTTTTAAATTTTTAAAAGTTCCATATACATGTGATTATATTAAAGTATATATAATAACTAAAAACACCAAGCATCTTGAAGTATTAAATTCTATAAATATGGTTTATATATACAAAGATTAGTTTTTTAAATCATGTGTTCTAAATACCTTTCCTTTCGTCATACAATTTTAAAATAAGTAGTACCTTGTAACTAGACACATCAGGAGAATAATCTGCTGTCAATTCCAAAAGCTAAGAAAGATAAACAAACAAAAAGATATATAACTGTTCAGTTTTAAAATTTTTAAAATGCTGCTAACATGACAAGAACATTTAGCCACTCCACTGTGGATAACACAAGATGAAAGTTAAAAGGTTTTCCATATCACTAAGTAATATCCATTTGCCATTGATATAACATATAGGATAGAAGGGTAAAACACTGAAACTAGATATGGAAAAAATGGAATCCAGATTATGGCTGTTCTGGATCTTCTCATTTCTAAGAAAGGCTGTCTTACAACTTCTTACTTCTAATTTCTCAAGGCAGTTAGTAGTGTCAGAATGCTGATCTCTCCTACTTCATCTGCCCTACCAACATCTCTAACAGATGAATGAGTGACAGAGGTGGAAATAGGAAACAATTTTAAGCTATTTTGTTATGAATTCAATAAACACGAAGTTCTTCACTTTTTGTGACATGGCTTCCTTTGAAGGCTGGTAAAACCTGTGGACTTTTAAGGATCATTTTTGAATAAATAAAAATAAAATATATAGGACTGCAAGATCATTTATACTGAAATTTGAGACTGTTAGTTATTTTAATTGTGTCCAACCCTTCATGACCCTAACTAGGATTTTCTTGGCAAAGAGTTTGCCTTTCCATTTTACAATGAGGAAATCAAGGCAACCCGGTTTAAGTGATTTGCCCAGAGTCACACAACTAGGACATGTTTGAAGCTAGATTTGAACTCATGAAAATGAGTCTTTCCTGATGCCAGACCAGACACTCTATCCACTGTGCCACATGATTATAAAAATATATTTTTTTAAAGTTCACAGACCCCCCCCAAAATCAATGGTTCTGAAATTTAGAACCCCAATGATATATTCTAATTGGTAAGACCATTTAGATGTTAGAGGAAATATACCTTAAATGCAATCTTTTCCCCCACCTGTGGGGGTGCTGCTAATTGAGGAAGTAGACTGTAGTCCTTCTGGGGCGTCTCCACTGGATTCTACAAAAGCAATGGTAGCTATGAAGAGATGACCCCTATTACCAAAGCCAACAAACTACATTTATTCCTGATAACAATCTCTTCCCATCTTTCCTAGAAGACTGCCAGGACTATCATCCTGTACCTTTCTTAAATCCTTAATTTCTCCACATTTAGTGGTTCCTTCTCTGCTAAGAATCATACTCAAATCTCTATCACCCTCTCATTAGATCATGCCTTTCCTTTAAGTTTTTTCCTTTCCTTTCCTTCTCAGCCAAATTCCTATTAAAAAGCTGGCCACATTCATTGCCTCCTTCTCTCTTCAACCCTTTGCAATCTGTCTTCCAACCTCATTACTCAATTAAAATTGCTTTCTTCAAAGTTACCAATGATCTTAGTTGCTAAATCTGATGACATTTTCTCAGTCTTCATCCTTTCCAATTTCTTTGCAGCAGCCTCACACTACTCTCCACCTAAGCTCTCCTGCTACCTGTATGACTGTGTTTCCTCTCAGCCTCCTTTGCTGGGTCATTAACTTTATCATGGTGCCCAACTCTGCGCATACCAAGAGAGGTTCCAGGGTTCTCTATGCTCTTTTACAGGCTTAATTAAAATTTCTATGACTCCCAGATCTATACAATCACATCTATCTCTTGGACTTTGGTCATGCAGCTGCAACTGCTTAATGGACATTTCCAATAAGAAGTTTAGTAAGCTTCTCTAACTCAACAAGTCTAAGACAGAACCCTAAATTCCCTCTAAATGCACCCTTCTTCCACATTTTGTTATTTTGCCAAGGACACCACCATTATTCAAGAGGTCTCCTAGATTTATAACTTTAATATTCTCTCTCCTCAATGTCTCATTCTGTCTCATTTCTTATACCTGATTAGTTATTAAACCTTGCTTCTCCCTCTACAACATGCTGGTTTAGGATCACCTCAGCATCTCAGTATGGATTACTGATAATTCTTCTAACTAGTCTCCTAGTCTCAAGTGTCTCTCCAATCCATTCTCCACACAGATGTCCAAATGATTTTCTTCAAGAAAAGGTCTAACCTTTTCCTAACTCCAAGTCTCACCTTACTGTTTCTAGAATCAATTGTAAACACCTTCTGTTTGGCTTTTAAAGCACTTCATAGCCTGATGCCCACCTACCTTTTCAACTTTGTTTTATATTATTCTTCTTCCCGCACTGTTCTGTGTCCAACTAGATGGGCCACCTTGTTGTTCTTCACCCAGGGCACTCCATCTTCCATTTCTGTGCCTTTGCACTGGATGTCCTCCATGTGTGGAAAGCACTCCCTCTTCACCCGAGCCTTTTAAATACTGATTCTTTCAAAACTCAGCTCAAATGCTTCTACATAAACCTTTCCAGATTTGCCTAGTTACTTGTGCCCTAATCCCCCAAATTAATTTCTATTTATACTTAAAACACACATACACACAGAAACACCATCTCCCCCCAATAAAATTTTTAATCCATAAGGGTAAAGTGTTTCATTTTTGTTTGTATCCCTAACACAATGGCTGGCATATAAACAGATACTTAATAAATGCTCAAATATTGACTGATTTCATTAACAATGATAAATACTAATAGATAAACTCCAGGCTCACCATGTGTCAGGCTGATTACATATGTAGGTAATAAAAATAAAGAGATAAAAGAAGAAAGGAAGGCTACATACCTGGATAATAATGGAAGTGTTTTTTACTACTTCATTTAATTGCTGCTGTTTCTGGGATTCACCATTAAACACATAATTAATGTTTCCCCCTCTCCCTCGTCCTCTGATTCCACGAAAACCCCGTCCCCTAGGTCCCCTCCAAGGGAAAATGTCTTCCCCTCTTCCCCTTCCCCTTCCAAAACTGCTGGGGTGAGGAGCTGCTTCTGCAGTCAGAGGGGTTGGTTGTTTCCCACTATTTCCCAATACTGGCTTATCCCAGAGATTAGAGTATCGCATCTCCTGTCTTGTTCCTAAGTGACTGTCTGTATCTGGACCATTTGCCTGGGAAGATCTTGGAGATCCTGCTGTTCCCATTGAGGGAGGAGCTGGCACTGGAGCTCTCTTGGGCATCCCACCCTGGTCATCTGAACTGGAACTGGAATCCAAACTAGAGGACGAGGCTTGAGTTCCTTTGGCCTTGGCAGTGCCGGTAACAAGTCTGTCTGCTTTTGGCTGGGAACCAGTTGACTTTGATGTGATGAATGACTCCTTCTCTACTGATTTTTTACCACCAAGGCCTGTCTTGCTGTGGCTATCATCTGACGATGTGGTAGAAGAATCAGATTCTGATGAGATGTCAGGCTTGGCTTTAGCAGACAAGCCAATATTCTTTTTCCTCTTGGTTTCAGCTGAATTATTTTTAATAGAAGCACTCTTCTGAACAGCACACCTCTTTTTGGTTCGCTCTGGCAATGTCTTTGCTTTAGAAGACTTTGGAGGCCTTTTCTGTTTCTTTTCTTCAGCTTTTCCTCCCTTCTCTTTCCCTGATTTTTGGGGGGTCCATTTTCCATTATTTTCACTTCCTCCTTCATTCCTTTTTCTCTTCTTGTTTTTTTTCCTTGTATCTTGATCTGGTTCCAGAGAAGAGGTTTCACTGATCTCTCCCTCTTTCCAATGCTTTTCTGTGTATTGATCATTTTCTGCATCTGACTCTTCTTCTTCCTCCCATGTGGTTCTCCTCTTTCGTGCTTTTTTATATGAATAACTGAGTCCATTACTGACTGCTACAGAGTTCTCAACAATGTCAACATCTTCTAATTTAACTCTGTCAAAAGAATAAAAGAAACTTAAGTCACTGAGAAACCTGTGACAATTTCTCCATATAAAAACGCTATTGACTACACAAATCCTAAATCAACATTGAATAGAAAATGTACCAATCTCCAAGACTCCAGTCATAAAGGCTTTCATGAATGTGATTTAGGTAATCAAGTCCTAATCTTCTAATGATGAAAAGAATAAGCAACTGAAATAATCACAAAGCTTAATATGAAATTGTCACTTATATTTGGCTTTGGACTGCAATTTAAAAAATCTCTACAAATTAATTTTCATATCACATATTTACCACAATATTAAATTCGTTAGAACTTGAGTACATTCCCTAATCAAACAGAGATAATGCAGAAAAATATACCATGACATTTTACACAAACATTTCACAAACAAGTTTCACTTACTATTTTACAATACTCAACAGGATCTACTACGGTCCAGATACTGCAATCCCTCTATATCATGGCTTCTTAAGTTTTTTTCCCACTCATGACCATTTTTTGCCCAAGAAATTTTTACATGACTTCCAGATACATAAGTATATAAACTAGGTATATAAATATTTACTGTAATACATCATAGTTCCATGACTCCCACATTCAATTATAAGACCCCAAGTGGGGGGTTCTATATAACCCACTGTGGCATATCACAACTAGAAGACAACCTTAGCATACCTTCTTATCTAGAGATCTCCTCTGAATAAGATGCAATTTGCATTTTGATTAACAATTTTTAATAGTCCATAAAGGATTGCAGAATTATATTTTATAAGTAAAAGAAGAAATATTAGTTAAAAATGTAAATGAACTATAGCTTACATTTATATCATGCCTTACAATTACAAAACACTTTGTAAATATGGTCTAATTTGATCTTCACCAACAGCCCTTCAAGGCAGTTGCTACAAGTATTATAATCTCATTTATGAACAGAGAGAAATCAAGAGATCAGCCTGGGTCACATAACAAGTAACTGAGCTAGGTATGAGTTTAGATCTTCTCATTCTAAATCTATCATTATTTCAACTAAAATGATAAATAAATGGATCACAAATATTCTCCAAAGAATAAAAAACAAATAAACAAACAAAAAAACACTAGAAGGCTATTATAAAAAAATAATAAATACACTGAGATAGTCATATAGGGGGCAGTAGGTGATCCAGGGGATAGAGTGCTGGGCTTGGAGTTAAGAAGAATCATTTTTATGTATTCAAATAACAGACACTTAATTGCATGACTCTGGGCAAGCCACTAAACATTGTTTGCTTCAGTTCTTTCCCTGTAAAATGAAGTGGAGAAGGAAATGGCAAAACTTTGCCAAAAAAACCCGAACCAAAATCCAAATGGGATCACAAAGAGCTGGACATGACTTAAAAGTGACTGAACAATATAAATTTATGTGTGTAGCATAGCCTCAAATTATCTACAATAATTCTCTAGGAATTCACAGTACATAAGTTCATAGATATAAACAAATCAAGAGCAATATAAAAGCAACAAGATTAATGAAATGAAGACTAAACTATACGATTTTGAAATATCTGTTCGAATAATAAACATGTTACTCTTACCACCGTACAAAAGTAATAAAGCTGTCCTAAATAAATTCATTTTCCAGATAATTCAATAAATAGCAAATATGAAGTCCTAGAAGCATAAAGATTTAAAGAATTCTTTAAGAACAATATGTATGTTCTGCATGATTGAAATGAAGTGTTGCGTTTCAGAAAACAGTGAGGCTAATATTAGTGGATCAGAGAGTATTGGGAGTCAGGGGAGATAAGGGGCATAAGATATAAGGAGACTAGAAAAGTAGGGAAGAGTAGTTTACATTTGAATGTTAAACAGGGAATTTTGATTTGCTATTGGATCCTAGAAGTGATAGAAAAATTAGTAAGTAGTAGGAGGTAGGGGGAGAAAAATTATATGGCTTGTGCTTTAGGAAGATCACTTTAACAGCTGAATGAGAAAGGAAAGGCTTGCAGCAGAGTATGGCAGCAAGAACAGAAGAGGGCATATATAAGAGAAGGCAAAATTGACAAGTCTGGCAATTGAGTGGGTCTAGAAAGGTTGAGAGAATGACGGGGATAATACCTAGGTTGCATGCATAAGGAACTAGAAGGGTAGTGGTTCTAATGATGAAAACACATTATTAATAATAATCAAAAATAATAGGGAAGTTTGGAAGGGATGAATTTTTGGTAAGAAAGATAAAGAGTTAAGCTCTGAAGGAATTTAAGATGTTTACAAGACATTTAGTTGAAGATATCTAATATTGATAGACACAGTTGCAAAACTGAAGGTCAATGGAAATGATGCTAGATTAGATTTCCTAGTTAAGTAGATTTGAGAATCATCAGCACAGGGATCCTAATTTTTATTAGACTTGATAAGATTAGATAAGATTAGATCCTTAATAAGGAATGAAGACTGAGAAAAAAAACCATTGGATTTGGCCATTAAGAGAAGCAACTTTGGAGAAAGCTGTGGTTGAATGATGAGGTCAGAAGTCAGAATGAAGGAGTTAAGAAAAAAATGTAAAGGAAGGAAATGTAGACACCTATTATACACTGCCTTATCCAGGACTTTAAGTACAAAAGGCTAGCGAGATATGGGATGTTAGCAGAGATAGATCACCCAAGTGAAGGTTTTTGAGGATGGGAGAGATATGGACATGTTTGTAAGCAGTAGGTAATAAGACAATAGATTCACATAGAAGATTAGTGAGAGAGTAGGAATGATAAAGGGGAACAATCTGCTAGAGAAGATAGATGGAATGGAATCATTTGTGCAAGTGCAAGGATTAGCTTTGGCAAAAAGAGCCAACTCTTTATGTGTGATGGAGTAGAGGAAACAGTGACAGAAGACACTGAAGGGATGTGAGATAAGAACAGAAGAAGGAACTCCCTGCAAATGACCTCCCTTTTTTTGTGTAAAATATAAGGCAAAGTTCTCAACAGAGAGGAGGAGGGAACATGGAAGGCTGAAGGAGGGACAAAAAGGTTTGGAAGAGCCTTTGTGGAATGTGTGACAGTGAGCTGATGAGGGACGTACAAGATTGTCTACAGCAGTGAGAATCCAAGTAAGCTACAGAACATAAATTTGTAGAAGATCCAATCATCATGGTTTCATAATCTTCAGTTTCAATCACCATGATGTGCACAGGAGTGAAAACAGCAGATGGCGTGAGTGATCCCAGGCTGAAGTTTGGTGGAGCAAGACCAAAGATACAAGGAGGAAGTTGCAGTGACTCCAGAGGTCAGGGAAGAGGGGAGATAGAAAGGATGGAGGGAACTGACAAAGGAGAGAAGACAAAGCTGGACCCATCTTTTTGTTTACATTTTTCTCTGTAAGCACAATGATTTTTACATTAGAAATAACTGAAGGAAAAAAAAATCTTGCAGATGATAACTTAAGACTAAGCAGGAAGAGAAAGAGAGAGTGCAGAGTTGCCCTTGATGATGAATTCAAAATGAATGGGCCCAGATGAACTAAACGATTAGGGTTTGAAAGAATCGGCAGATGTGACTGCTGAGGCACTGTCAGAGATTCCCGGAAAGATCATAGGAAATGGGAAATAGATAAGGTCAAATGGGCTGATTTTTCAAAAAGGGAAGAGAATACAACCTGTAAATTAAATGCCAGACAACTTGACTTTTGGTTCAGCAAATATCTAAAAAGGGAAGAGGTAATAAACAATCAAAGAGCCGGTATGGAGTCATCAAAATTAGGTTATGGCAACTTTTTTTTTTTTTTTTTTGGCTTTTTCAATGAGTGGGGGAAGAGTGGATGGGAGAAACAATTTAGAACTAAAAATAGAAATTTATTAATATAAAATAAAACTGGAAAAAAATTAGGACTAACACTATATTTCCTCTCTGGGTAAGATTACTGAATTAAAAGATGAGGTAGGGGCAGCCAGGTGGCGCAGTGGATAGAGCACCAGCCTTGAATTCAGGAGGACCTGAGTTCAAATCTGGTCTCAGACACTTAACACTTCCTAGCTGTGTGACCCTGGGCAAGTCGCTTAACCCCAGCTTCAAAAATAAAAAAAAGATGAGGTAAATGGTATAGAGATAGAATGTTTAGATTTTAGCAAAGCTTTTCATAAATTATTTTATACTATTTTTGTATTTAAGATGGTGAGGAAGAACTAATACATGAATGACAAAATCAGAATCCAAAACAATCTTTTTTTGTTGTTTTTTTGTTTTTGTTTTTTTGAGGCTGGGGTTAAGTGACTTGCCCAGGGTCACCCAGCTAGGAAGTGTTAAGTGTCTGAGACCAGATTTGAACTCGGGTCCTCCTGAATTCAAGGCTGGTGCTCTATCCACTGCGCCACCTAGCTGCCCCCCAAAACAATCTTATTTGGTTAAAATATTGATATCTAATAAAATATCTAACAAAATTAAATTCAATAAAGATAAACAGTTTGCAGTTGGGTACCAAAAAAAAAAAAAAAAAAAAAATCAACTCCAGAAACATAAAATTAAGCAGGAATAGATAGAAAGCAGTGAAAGTTTAATGGCCACAAGCTCAATGAATCAATAGTGTGAGATGGTAGGCAAAAAGGCTAATGTAACTTTGATCTGAATGAGAATTTTGTTGTTATTTAGTGATTTTGGTTGTCTCCATCTTTTGGGGATCCCATTTGGGTTTATTTTAATAACAACCCTATGAGAGAGATGCTCTTATTAACAGATAAAAACTGAAACTGAGAGATTAAAGAACATTTCCATAATAGCCAGTATATGAACAAGAAAGGATTCAGATCCAAATGTTCCTGACTTAAAATCTATTTGTGTTTATCACAACTTTAAGTCAACCTATTTCAATAAGCTGTTAACTTTAACACATGGGAAACAAATAAGAGTAAAGATATTAACCTTAACTTTCATCATTTCTTTTTAAATATATTTCCTCCCAATTACATTTATTTTAAAGTTTTGAGTTTCAAATTCTATTCTTCCTTCCCCTTCCCTGACCATTATCAGTTATCAGTGATACAATCATGTTAAACATTTTCATATGACTGTCCCCCACTTCTATAGTTTTATTTCTATTTCCTCCTATAAATCATTCTACTTCTCCCTTAAAAATTTAGTTGCTATACTATTTGCTTCATTGTCTATGGTAACTTTCAACAAAATAGTTTCCTTCTTTAGCTCTTTTAATTACATCTATTTTTGCTTTTGCTTTGTCTGAGATGATGATTGCTACCCCAGCTATTTTTGCTTCAGTTGAAATGTAATAGATTCTGCTCTAAAATAGGTTTTACCCTGTTTCAAATGTGTTTCTTGTCAACTCCCTCAGACTTCTGATGAAAACTGCCATCTGTATCCAGAGAAAGAATCATAGACAGAACGCATATGTAAAGCATACTGTTTTTTCTTTTCCTTGTATTTTTTCCCTTTTGTTCTGATATTTTTCCCCGCAACATGATTAATCTGGAAATAGGATATCAGATTGCTTGCTGTCTTGGAGAGGGGGAAGGGAAGGGAAGTAGGGAATAAAAATTTGGAACTCAAAATCTTACATAAATGAATATTGAAAATTATTTTTACATGTAATTAGAAAATACATTACTATCTACTAAATGGGGGAAAATGTGTTTCTTGTAAACAACATAGTGTAGGATTTTGGTTTTCAATCCTTTCTGCTGTTTCCATTTTATGGATGAGTTTATTCTACTCACATTTATAGTTATAATTGTATATTTCTTTCTAAGCTTGTCTGTCTCTCTCTCTCTTTTCCTCCTGACAATTATTTTGCTTCTTATAGCACTTCCTCAATCTGCATTCCCTTTTATCAGTTCCAGGACTCTTTCTAGTGTTTCCATTCCTTTTTAATCCCTTATAAGGTAAGATTTGTAACCAAATGAGTGTTACTTCCTTCCTAGAGACAATTCTGATCAGAGTAAGGGTTAAACTTCTTTTATATGAAATAATTTTCCTCATTCTATTTCCTCCCCCTCCTTTTTCCAATGCAATTTTTTTTCTCATGCCTTTACTTATTTTTTTTTTTTGGGGGGGGGAAATATCCCATGGAAGTTACTTATAGCTATACTCTTTGCCAAACTCTGTATAATTCTTATCAAAGCACCACGATATTTCAATTGTTTCTTTTTGGCTGCTTGCAGTAAGTATTTCTCCTTGATCTGTGAACTCTGGAATTTGACTACAATGTTTTGGGGAGTTTTCATTTGGGAATCTTTCAGGTGATCAGTGAATTTTTCAATTTCTAATCTACTCTGGTTCTAGTATTAGCAGTAAGTCACGAAATTCTTAGTGCTCTAGTCTAGCCAACACTATGCTATGCCATTCTCCAATTGATAAATGGTCAAAGGTTTTGAACAGATAATTTTCAGATGATGACATTAAAACGATTTCTACTCTTTTGAAAAAGTGCTCCAAATCACTGTTGATCAGAGAAATGCAAATTAAGACAACTCTGAGATACCACTACACACCTGTCAGATTGGCTAAGATGCAAGAAAAGATAGTGACCAATGTTGGAGGGGATGCAGGAAAACTGGGACACTGATACATTGTTGGTGGAGTTGTGAAAGAATCCAACCATTCTGGAGAGCAATCTGCAATTATGCCCAAAAAGTTATCAAACTGTGCATACCCTTTGATCCAGCAGTGCTACTACTGGGCTTATATCACAAAGAGATCTTAAAGAAGGGAAAGGGATCTGTATGTGCAAAATGGGGCAGCCCTCTTTGTAGTGACAAGAAACTAGAAACTAAATGGATACCCATCAATTGGAGAATGGTTGGATAAATTGTGGTACATGAATGTTACGGAATATTATTGCTCTGTAAGAAATGACCAGCAGGATGAATGCAGAGAGGCTTGGAGAGACTTGCATGGACTGATGCTGAGTGAAATGAGCAGAACCAGGAGATTATTATACACTTCAACAACAATACTGTATGAGGATGTATTCTGATGGAAGTGGCTCTCTTCGACAAAGAGAAGATCCAATTGATCAATGATGGACAGAATCAGCTATATCCAGAGAAGGAACACTGGGAAATGAGTGTGAACCGTTTGCAGTTTTGTTTTTCTTCCCAGATTATTTTTACCTTCTGAATCCAATTCTTCTTGTGCAACAAGAATATGATTCTGCACACATATATTGTATCTAGGATATACTATAACATTTAACATGTATAAGACTGCCTGCCATTTAAGGGAGGGGGTTGAGGGAGGGAAGGGAAAAGTTGGAACAGAAGTGAGTATAAGGGACAATGGTAAAAAATTACCCAGGCATGTGTTCTCTCAATAAAAAGCTATTAAAAAAACAAACAACAACAACAACAACAAAAGAGAAATCAGAAAAAGAAAAGTTTAAAAAAAGAAAGAAAGAAAGAATAGTGTAACCTCTCAGATTAGCTAAGAAGACAGGAAACAATAATGACAAATGTTGGATGGGGTGTGAGAAAACTGGGACACTAATACATTGTTGGTGGAACTGTGAAAAGATCCAATCATTCTGGAGAGCAGTTTGAAACTATGCTCAAAAAGTTAGCAAACTGTGCATACCCTTTGATCCAGCAGTGTTACTACTGGGCTTATATCCCAAAGAGATGCTAACGGAGGGAAAGGGACCTGTATGTGCAAAAATGTTTGTGGCAGCCCTCTTTGTAGTGGCCAGAAACTGGAAACTGAGTGGATGCCCGTCAATTGGAGAATGGCTGAATAAATTGTGGTATATGAATGTTATGGAATATTATTATTCTGTAAGAAATGACCAGCAGGATGATTTCAGAGAGGCCTGGAGAGACTTACATCAACTGATGCTGAGTGAAATAAGCAGAACCAGGAGTACAATGATTAATTCTGATGGATGTGGCTCTCTTCCACGAGATGATTTAAACCAGTGCCACTTGTTCTTCACCCAGAGAAAGGACCATAGGAACTGAGTGTGGACCACAACATAGCATTCTCACTCTCTCTATTGTTGTTTACTTGCATTTTTGTTTTTTTTCTCAGTTTTTTTTTCTTTCTTCTTGATCTGATGTTTTTTGTGCAGCAAGAAAACTGTATAAATATATATACATATATTGGAGTTAACATATATTTTAACATATTTAACATGTATTGGACTACCTGCAAGCTTGGGGAGGGGGAGAGAAGGAGGGGAAAATTTGGAACAAAAGATTTTGCAAGGGTCAATGTTGAAAAATTACCCATGCTTATGTTTTGTAAATAAAAAGCTTTCATAAAAATAAATAAAATTTAAAAAAGAGAGAGAGAGAGAGAGAGAGAGAGAGAGAGAGAGAGAGAGAGAGAGAGAGAGAGAGAAGCTATGGATGACGCTAGTGAAGAGATTAGATTCAGGGAATCAAAATGATGAGATTAGGGTTCCTGGTGGTCAGGGAATTAAATGATGAGGTTAGTGGCAGATTCAGGGAACCAAAAGAAGAGGTTTTGCTCCCCTAAATCCCCTTTAGGAATCTGTGCAGGGTAGGGAGTTGTGGAAACCCCCCCCCCCTTCTGACGGCACAAAGGTCCTTTGTAAAGGAATTTATGAACGGAAAAGCTAGGCTGATAAAAATAAATTTATTATAGGCATTGGGAAGTCAGCCTTTGCTATGCATGAATAGAAAGGCTGAATTCCTTAGTGGCAAGGTCCCTACAGAGAGAGATATAAAGTCTTGTTAGGGAAATAGGTGAGGGAGATAAAGAGAGGGTACCGCTGAAAGAGAATATTATTTCAGTGGGCAAAGGTTTCCTTGTCATACCATGGCATGGCAGGTCCTCTGTGAGGATTGGGTTTAAAGTTGGCTCTTTTTATAATAGAGGCCTTTGGCTACAAGCCAAGGCCTGCTTCAGATGAGGGCTGGTGGGTAGAGTTTGAGCTGGAATTGAATAGAAAATCTTACAATTGAATGCATGTTTCTTTAATTCAATGGACTCAGCTTGCCTCACCTAGATAATACAAGGAAACTGTCCTGAGGCCAGAGGCTAGAATTCAAGGAGACTTGCTCCTTCAAGGATTTTAAGAGAGTATTGGGGCTCCCTTGTCACTAGGGTTGTTAAGTCTGGGAGGAAAAAAAAAGGATGGTAGGACTCTGGACAGTAATAGTGAAGATAAAGAGGGGACAGTTTGGGAGAAAGATAATAAATTCAGTTTGAGACATGTTGAGTTTAAGATTTCTGTGAAATATCTGATTCAAGATGTTCAATAAAGCAGTTGAAGATCTGAGATTGGAAATCAGCAGAGAGGGCTGGACAAAAAGATCTAAGAATCATTTGCATAGAAAGAATTAAATCGAAGGGAATTAATGAGATCAACAAATAAAAATCATATATAGAGAAGAGGGTCCACGAAGAGCCCTGGAGGGCACCCATGGTTTAAGGGGCATGCTTAGACAAAGATCTGGCCAAGAAGACTGAGGAGCATTCAAGTAAACAAGAGAAAAGCAGTGTCCTAAAAAACTAAAGAGGATAAAGTTATCAGGGAGAAGAAGATGATTGACAGAGTCAAATGAGTCAAAGATGAAGATGGAAAAAAGATCATTAGAGTTGGCAATTAAGAGATCACTGGTAACTTATGACAACGTAGTTTCAGCTGACAAAGGAAAACAGGACCAAATGGCAGAGAGTGAGAAGGAAAAGAAGCACCCCTCACAGACTTCTGCAATACAAAAGAGAAACAAAGGATTAAGGGAGTTTTTTGAAGCAGCAGACTTGGGCAGGTTTGCTGGTAGAAGGTAAAGAGCGAGCGGACAGGGAGAGAGAGAGATTAGTGAGTGGGGAAGGCAGAAGGGATAATATGCTGGAGAAGATCATTTGTGTATGTTTGCCTAATAAGGAGAAAGGCCAACTCTTCATGTGTGATGTTTTTGTTTGTCCTTTGTTCTCCTGAAGAGGACCAATGCTGTCACAAGGGTGATGTCTCCACTTATGAGTGAACTGGACTTAAGTAAGGCAGAGCTGCACAAAGCTGTCAGATTCATTCTCTTCTCCAGTCATGGAAGTTGACTGGCAATGGCCTGGCACGTGGTGGATAATCCTAACCTTTCTACATCAAGGTCTCTCCCAGGCCAGTTTGTCTGAGGCAATGCCCTTTCAATGACTAAGAACTGGATAAAAATTCTGACAGCCTCTGACAGAGGTGTAGATGATAGTGGCAAAAGGCAAGACTGATGTGAGATGAGGGAAGAAAAAGCTCTTGTCCAAAATTTCAACTTTTTCAATAAAATGTGAGGCAAAGCTGTCAGCTGAGAAGGTTGGGGGAGGGACATGAGAGGTTTAAGGAGAAGTCTGGAAAAGCTGCTGTAGTGAATCAATTAGGGAGGCATGAAAGGATCACCTTGCCACAGTGATTCGGGATCATGTAACAAATTTGTAGTGAATCCAGTCAATACAATTTTGTTATTTTTTTTCCATCCTCGTTGAGCAGCAAATGAATAGGAACGAAGGCAGCAGACTATGGGAATAATAAGAGGCTGAGCTTGCTAGGGCAAGACTATTAATGGCATAAGGGAGAAAGAGCCTCAGAGGACAATACAGTCTGCAGGGGTTCTCTAACTCCGGCCCGGGCCACATGCAGCCATGAGGACGTTTATGCGGCCCGCCGGTTCTGGCAAATGGGCTGAGGGCGCAGACAGTGTCCGGCCCTCCCAGTCTGAGGGACAGGGAACTGGCCGCTACTTGACCGCTGGTAGAGGTTCAAGATGGGAAAGAGAGGAAGAGTACAGATAGAAACAATCTGAGGAAGAAACGAGGAAGGAGGATTGAAGATTACCACGAAGACAAAGAACAGGGTTAGGTGATGAGAGACAGTGAGACAGTAGAATGAAACAGACAATTAAAAGAATTTCAAAGTTCACAAACACAAAAGTAAAACATGTGTGGGAGACGGCAAGATCAAGAATATGAACATCTCTGCAGATAGCTGAGCTGGTCAAGAGAAATTAATAAAGGAAGGAGTATCACAATGCACTATAAAGTCTTCCATTATGAGGGCAAGAATTAGAAAAAAGAGAAGAGTCAGGCACTGAATCCTTTAAAGAAGGGTGTTGGGTTCTTACTAGGGGCTAAGTCAATACTTAACAATTCTCTAGCTCAGGGTTCACCCCTTTAGTTCACACTTTTAAAAGGAGCAAGTCCATTGGCTGTAGGAGTTCCCACAAGCCCCTGGGAGTACCCACAAGCCCATTCTCTGGGAGGATAAAAGAAGAGGCAGTCTGGAAGGAAAGAGTCTGGATTGGGTCAAGAACAAGACTTCCCGGGAGAACTTCAGGGAAGCTGGAGGAGATTCAGAGCCAGGATTCAGGAACAAGAGGATTCAAGATTCTACCTTTGCTCTGGCTGGAGGTTCCAGAAGCTTCCCAAGAAACCTGCTCCCAGAGAAAAGGTTTTACAGAAAAGAGACCTCCTCCCAGAGAAGGATTACAATTGAGAGACAATGGAACATTACAGAAGGGGAAAGAAATTGTTCTGGGGGTTGGTAAATAATAGCTATCAGAATCTTGACTGGTTGATGAGTGTGAATTAAATGACCCTCAAAACAGATGAGATTACTGAATGATGGTGACGGGAGAACATGGAGTAATGGGGAGCAAGGAGTACTCTAACTTCCTTATCAAGATCTGAATTATGAATGAAAATGTAATTAACACCAAAAAAAAAAAAAAAGAAAAAAAGAAAAAAAAGCAAGGGAAGCTGCATTGGCGGTTTAGTTAGAGAAATGACCTCAGTGTGTAGGGTTTAAGCTAATTAAGTACCTCCTACTTACAAGGGGTGGGTGAAATACGCGCTGGTCAGGAGTCATGAAATCCAAGCCTAGCCTCAAACAGAGTTGCTTTGTGACCCTGGACAAAACACTTAACCTTATTTGACTCAGTTTCCTCACCTGTAAAAATTTCCTCACCTGTAAAATGGGCTGGAGAAGACAATGACCAACCACTCCTGTGTCTTTGCTAAGAAAAAAACATAAGTGGGGTCATAATGAGTAAGACAGGGCCGAACAACAGCTAGAGAATGATCTCCAGAAAGCAAGGCACCAACGCGGGATTTTAGCAGGGCCCTGGCGTCAGTTAGAAGTGGGGGCGTATAGCAGGCTTGCGTTCTATCACTGAAGGAACCCGGGGCATTTAGTAGAGAAGGGCCGAGGAGGGCCGCCACTCCCCCTACGACCCAGGGCCTGGAAGGGGCGTGGCGGGCGAAAAACTGAGGAGGGAGAGCAGGCTGGCAGAGGGTCGAAGGCTGATTAAGCCAACCAGCAGTTAGAAAATGTAAGACACGTGCTGCAGCCGGCTCCCACGCCCACATTCGCGGACTTCCGAATCTAAGCCACGTCCTCACGTGCGCGAGTGTTTCCAAGCTGGACTCGGCTCCAGAGCGTCCCTACCGCGGCTAGAGGGGCGGGGCGCCGCCTCCCCAAAACACATGGCCCCGGGGCCTCGGTGCAGGTGGGGGTAGGGAAGGGAGAATGCTACTTATACTTTAATGGAGGAAGGAGTCCCAGAACCCGAACACGACGTGCGGAAACCGCTAAGTGCGCACCCCCCCAGCCAAGTCTGCGTTCCGCTCTACGAAGTCGGTACCAGAGGCAGCCTCCCGCTGCACATCACGCGCACGCTCACGCACCTGAGGCAGTCGTTGTCACGCACTAGGCGCGCGCTCTCGGTGGGGGGGAGTAACCCCCCATCCAGGTAGAGCCCCAACGCCGCCCCGGAGCTAAAACCGAAGCGATGGCGGATGAGGCTGGCCAAGTCAGTGACCACTCGGCATTTGGTCAGGTCAGCCAGGAGCCAGAAGACTGAACAACGCGGAGAGGAAGGTGGCGGGTAGTCGAAGTGGAGCCGCAAACGAACAGTCTCGGAGGCCGCCATCTTGCGCCGTGCTCGACGGAAGCCGGGAGGCCCCGGCAAATCTCAGCTACGTGAGGACGTCACGGCGGGCCCCTCGGTTGCCTTGGGGATGATATTGCCATCTTCTGACACCATATGGATACTGCAGGCTCTCTAAGGGAGAGAATGACAGGAAAGAAGGCGGGCTCTTTGGAGAGCTCCCCGTAATTGGAATGGCTAGGAAACTAAACCTAGAGAGCTCACGGTCTGCACTCGGATGATCCTCCCAAAGAAACTAACACAAGTATAGACTATCCTAGTCAGTTCTAGAACCGATGATTTTAGTGGAAAGTACAATGGGCTAGTTAATGGCTCCTTAGCAACCCTGCAGCCCCGTATTTATTAGCTGCGAGATCCTGAGCACCCCCGTCTGCCTCAGTTTCTTCTACAGAATGGGTATAATAACAGTACCTACCTCCTGGAGTCGTGAAAACCAAAAGAGATAACATTTGTAAATTACCTGGCACTTATTAATGCATATTCCTTGTTTTTCCTGCCCTTAACTTTCAAGTCTTGGGTCCCGGTTTTCACAGCGTGCTTCCAGCCTATTACCACAATGTTACTTCCCTCCCAGCACCTGCACGTCAGACCTTCCTGCTGTCTCTCACACGCGGAGTTTCAGCTCTCGCTCTAGCACGCATGCCTCGCGTTCACTTGCTCATCTCTCCCTCTTAGAATCCCTGATTCAGGGCTTAACTCTGAAGTCCACACTCTCATCTGGGCTCAGACATGTGGGAGGTGGGGTTGATGAAGGATGAGGCCCAGGGCCAGATGCACCCGCTGAGGGCGTTTATGCGGCCCGCCGGTTCTGGCAAATGGGCTGAGGGCGCAGACAGAGTCCGGCCCTCCCACAGTCTGAGGACAGGGAACTGGGCCCTATTTAAAAAGTTTGAGGACCGCTGGATGAGGATATCGATGAAGAGGTTAGGCAGGAATAGGTGGGGCTCCTCCCTAAAGCCGGAGTTCGCTATACCCGGAGGTTATGGTGGTAAAAAGCTTTGACTTGAAAGAAACACCAAGAGGGATTTAACTTCATTTTGGCCCAAATAGATTCACTATTGAATTTTAAATTCAGAAATTGAAGCTGGAAGTAGGTTTGTAAGCTGCCTCAGCCACAAAAAAAAAAAAAAAAAAAAAAAAAAAAAAAAGAAAGAAAGAAAATTACATTTGCCATTCTTCTTCTCAGTTATCCAGCACTGACCCATGGGACTTGCCTTCCAGTTACAGAGATATTTCAAAGGTTTGGGGAATCACAGTGATTTTATTTCTTAACCAGTTGTCCTCCACCCACATGCTCCACATAGTTTTCTCTTTTTAGAAAAATGATGACCTAGAAGCGATCAAGAAGAGAGCATGGGTTTATCTCTTGCCCCAGAAAAAAAATTTTAAATAGTCTTTAAAAACATTCCAGAGACACCAGGCTCTTCAGTCCATGTTGGCTAATTGTACAACACATTTTCATTCACACGTCTGGTCATTTGCAAAGATTTGGAGTTGGGAGGAACTTTCAAGATCCCTCTATCCTCTCTTTTTACTCATTGTAAACTGGACATTAAAGATCTCCAGCTGTTTATCTGAGAGGAAACTGGGAAAAGGTAGAAAGGCCCCTCCTTAAACATGGAGTTAAAAAAAATCTATGCTCCCAGGTGCACAGAATCAGCAGTGTTTCAATAGGGAAGTTAATCTGACTCAGTTGTCAGAGCAATGAATCCGCCAAACTAAAGAAATATGCTATTTTCTTCTAATCTAACTCCTCCCCCTGATAAAGCACAAATTCAGGTGTAACAATTTTGGGGGAGACAGGAGGCTGAGGAATGTCTCCCTAAGAACTCCCCCAAGCCCTCACGGGAACTTCTTTCATCATTACCCATTCAAGATCAACTGGTACTAGAAATTACTTTTCTTTCTACAATATCCAGCCCAATTAGTTTCTCAGTCTCAATCTCTTCTTTTCTCAATCTACCCTCCAGCACGTTTATCAAATATTCCTGAATTATGTCTGAACACATCACTCCTCTTTAAGAGGCTTCTTATTCTCATACCAAAAACATTGTTTGACATTTATATCCCCTTACAGTCTGTCCCTAGCTTACCTTTTCAGATTTATTACATATTAATTCCTTCCTACATATTTTACTGGCAGCCAAACTGGCCTTTCCCATGTTCCCTATATATGACATTTCATCTTTTTTTTTTTTTTTTTTTTTTTTTGCTGAGGCAATGGGGGTTAAGTGACTTGCCCAGGGTAACACAGCCAGGAATGTTAAGTGTCTGAGATCAAATTTGAATTCAGGTCCTCCTGACTTCAGGGCTGGTGCTCTGCCCACTGCGCCACCTAGCTGCCCTGACATTCCATCTTTCTTCACTGTACCCTGATACTGGATATGTCTCCAGAGCTTGGAAAGCTCTTAGTCTACTTAGAATCTCTCACTTCCTTCAGAGATCAATTTCCAGGGCCAAATCTTATAAAAGACTTTTCCTTATTCCCTCCTGACTTCTATTTGCTTCCTCACACCCCTGGAAAAACTACTCTGTATATACCATTTATATGCTTCAAAAGTCACTTGTCACCTATGTGAAGCATTTGTATAGTGGCTAGAACAACAACTCTCAGAGGGTTCCTTGGGATTCACAGGGTGAGCAATTAGTGAAATTGTCATTGTTGTGACTGGTTAGTGGTTGCTGTCCTTCCTTCTCTAAGAACCAAAATGACATTAGTATTAGAGTCAAGTTACAGGGTGTTTGTGACTGATCAGACCAACATGAGCTCAGAATGCTTTTCCACAGGGTGGGCACAGAGCCCCCATAGACATTGGGCATGGCCTCTCTAACTTTGCACACCTCAAGTTTTTCTGAGCTATTTGGAGTCTGTTTTGCTCATAGAACACAGCACCTTTTCTAATGAGGGCACACCATGCTGGGTGGTCCTGTGCCAGTGTCTCTGGTGTCACAAAATCAAATTTAAAGTTCTGAAGAGAAACCTTGGGGGCATCGAGGTGGCATAGTGGACAGAGCACCAGCCCTGAAGTCAGGAGGACCTGAGTTCAAATTTTACCTCAGACACTTAACACTTCCTAGCTGTGTAACCCTGGGCAAGTCACTTAACCCTAAATGCCTCAATGAAAAACAGACAAAGAGAAAGAAACCTAGAGAGTATTCTTATATCACTTGTTCTTACAGGAAAATTTATAAATTTTTGGGCAGCTAGATAGAAGAGTGGAAGGAGCTCTGGGCCTGGAGTCAGAAAGACTCCTTTTGTGTTCAAACCTGGTCTCTGACATTTCCTAACAATGTGACCCTGGGCAAGTCACTTAACTCTGTCTCAGTTTTGTCATCTGTAAAATGAGATGGAGAAAGAAATACCAAAACAGTCTAGTGTTTTTGCCAAGAAAACCTCGAATGGGGTTACCAATAGTTGAACACACATGAACAACACAAATAACTTAGCCACATATTTTATTTACCCACCATACTTAGTGTGGTAAGAATAGAATTCAAAAAAAAGAAATAAATAAACAAAATTCAACTATTACACATGAATTAAGCCCATAACAGATCAAAGTTTTTGCTCACCACAAATGAATTAAAAAAAACTGTTCTGATGATAGGAAAACTGTCCATTTGAGGCTCTCCAGGACTTTGTTCACTCCAAAGTTCAATGCATAGGGATTGGTCACAGAAAAGAAAATTGTATCATGGACAAAATAAGTTGGAGAACCACTGGAAGAAAGAGCTAGGTAGATCTGAGTTTTGAGTTCCCATTCTGATACATAATAGCTGTGTGACTCTGGACAAATTCCTAAACTCTCAGTGCCTCACCCTTCCAAGATTCTAAGATGAAGAGCAGATGCTGTTCAGTGATCTGCAATGGTAGAAGCAATCTCTTGAGAGAGTCCAATGAAACAACAGATCTATTAAACCAATCAATAAACATTAAAGAGAAAAAGGAAACAATCTCTGTCCTTAAAGAGCTTACTTTCTCTGGGTCTAGGAAAGTGGGAAAAGTATGCAAGTACTACTCCTACACCTCCTACTCTTGCAATTTTAGTTATCCCTTCTACATCAAGGGACGTAGGGAATATTGGGGGATGGGGGAGGAGGATTAGCTAGAAATTTTTTTGGTCCTCTCTTCTTTACCAGAGAAGTTTTGATTATTTTTTTTCCCCATTTAGGGGATATTTACAATACCTTACTGTAAAATTTGGGTTAAGTATTTGCACAGTATCATCTGCTGGACTTCACAAACTTCTGTGGCTTCTGCAAACTCCAAAATTCCCATTTAAATTCTTATGCCAATCCATATTATATTAAAACCACAATGGGGAAAGTTGAGAAGTGGAAGGAATAAGAGCACTACCAAACATTACATCCTACTATTACGCATTTGATCATAGGATCATACACATTTTTTAGAGCTGGAAGAAACCTTAGAGGCACTTGGGTCCAATCTTTTCATTTTCTAGATAACTATGGCAGAGAGAGCTAGAAAGTATGAGGCAGGATATGAATATACGACTTCCTGATTGCAAGTCAGCACTCTTATCTTGTACACCAACTATATACACATACACACACACACACACACACACACACACACACACACACACACACAAGGCCATTTCAGTGCCGAGGTCAAGGTTTCTGTCTCAAGAGTCAGAGACAGCCAAGTTTTACACATCCAGGCTTAAAAAGAGAATGAGATCTAGGGCCCCTTGTGGGTTTCAAGCATCCTTGAATGTCCTCTTTCCTCGCCCTCCCCTCCCCCACCCCAAATACATTTGCAAAAGAGGGGTGGACAGTTTATTTGCAGTTCTTGAAGCCCAAATCTCTACTCCACGCCCACCCACCTCAAGTATCCCCCGGAGCTTAACTGAGGCTTTTCCGTCACCCGCCTGTAGTAGCCGAGTGCAAGGGCCAGAGGGAGCTCTGGAGAAAGCGTCCCGACATCCCAACCAAAACCGGTCCTCCCCAGCCCCAGTTTTCTCCTCCGCCCATCCGGTAGGTCATATGATCGCTGGGTAAAACTGCAGTCCTCTGCTGCTGTCGCCCCGCTGCTGCTGCTGTCGCCCTGCTGCTGTTGCCGCCGCCGCCGCAGTCCTCATGGAGCTGGTCCCCTGGCATTGGCCTGCCCTGCTGCTGCTGCTGCTGAGACTGAGCCCCGGTAGGTCTGGCGCGCTCTTTGCTGCTGGTTCTGGCTCGGAAGAGGGAAGTTGCTGCTAGTCCTTCTCTGCCCTTTAGCTGCTTTTCACCTACTGTACTTTTACGGGAGTTAGACTGAAAACTAGCTCCGCTAAGTAAGACTCGCCTTGTTCGGGGAGGGAGGCAGGAGACCTGAGCTCCAGCCCCACTTCCCCGGGAGAGTCACGGTTTCTCCCATCTCTAAACAGGGAGGTCCATTATGTTTTTACTACTTACCCCCCTAGAAAAAGAACTTTGTAAAAACCTGAAGGCATCCCTAGTAAATGAGCTGCTCTCAGGAGACCCGGTGGAAAGAGCCCTGAACTTTAATCACAGGGCATGAGTTTGAATGCTGACTCTGTCAATGTTATCTCGTTACTAGAAAGTCACTTCCTTAGTGGACCTCAGCTATCCCATCTGTAAATGGGGATGGGGTCTTAGATGAGTTCTAGATCCCCATCTCTGATCTTCTGAGAACCTGAATTCAAGTCCTTTTGACATATTCCAGCCTCTACTGAAGATAAGTCGCTTGAAGTTTTTTGGGCCTGTTGTTTAACTATCTGTAAAAAAAAAAAAAAAAAAAAAAAAAGTATGTATGCTCCCCATCCCACGGGGTTATTTTGAGGGAAAGCCATAGTGGTTATTCTTTCTCAGTGTGGAAGAGCTGGTAACTACATGCTCCATAGTTACAACTCAGGACTGAGACTTCCCTTTTTCTGCTGGGTTTGAGTGGGCTGGGATAAGTGATGTTCTTTCTTTTCTCTCAAATCTTGAGTTGAAAGATCTAGAGGAAGAAGAGATCTTGTCACCTCAAGACAAAAGAAAATTTTCCACCTCTGTGTCTCCTTAATGCTCTGAGAAGCAGCGTGTGTAAGATAGACCTTGGATTCCAATCCTGCCTTGGATACTAGTCATGTGATCTGAACAAGTCACTTACTGTCCCAAGGCCTTCAGATAATTGTACTAGGGATTTTCCGTAGTTAGAAAACTGGGAGTCCCCTCCATTTATGAAATCTTAAGAACCCTTATTTTATTCCCACCTGTTTACAAACAACATCAAAACCCTCATTCTTAAATTTCTCTTGCTTTACAAAGGCGTAGTTAACACAATTTATTTCAAGAAGCATTTTGGATTTAGCCAAAGCTTTGGATCATTTTTAGTAAACATTTTTTGTTGTCATGGACTAAGTGGTTCATGGAGAGAGACAGACTTGGAATCAGAACTTTTGTGGTACTAATCTGAGGCCAGATATGAACTCAGGCCTTCTTGACTCCAGGCCTGGCACTCTATCCACTGTACCTACCAGCTGCCCGCTGATAGCGTCCTGTCATGGATAAGGGCCTAGACTTGGAATAAAGAAGAGCTGAACTCAAATTCTGCCTCAATCACTTAGTAATCTCTGAGCCCTACTTTCTTCATCTATATAATGGGGATAGTAACATACCCTATCTCTCTAGCATCCATGTGAGGTTCAAGTAAGATCATGTATGTAAAGTATTTGTAAATCTTCAAATGCTGATGTATCAAATGGCAGCTGTTATAGTATCTGCAAAAGTGGGGATAAAAACTAGAAACTCAGGGCAACAAGATAGCACAGTGGATAGAGCACTGGCCTTAAAGTCAGGAGGACCTGAGTTCAAATGTGACCTCAGACACTTAAGGCTTCCTAGCTGTGTTGTGAGACTCTGGGCAAGTCACTTTAACCTCAATTGCCTGGAAAAAACAATATACAAGAAACCCTCTATCTGGATACTTCCTGCCATCCTCCTGATGAGGGCCACTTTCTGTTCCCCTTAAGTTGTCTTTATTCTTATCCAGCCTCACTCAACTACTAACGCTTCCTAAAAAAAACCTTGCCACATTCCCTCCTCCTCACTCAATAAACCGTGAAGACTCCTCATTATCTCCTGGTTCAAATATAGAATTCTGGGCTGTAGCTCCTTACTTCTCAGCCCTCATAAACCTTCTTTCTAATTGTGCCTCTGGTCCCTGAACAAGATATTCCAGCTCCTCCTCTGGCCTTTTCACTAGCTACCCCCCATTTTTGCACACAGTCCCTCCTCCTCTGTCTGCTGGCTGTCCTTGGTTTCCTTCTCTACTAAAACCCCACCTTCTCCAAAAAGTCTTTCTGGTCTTCCTTAATGATGTCTTCCTTGGGAAAAGTCCTGCCTTGTGCCCTATACAGTAAGTGCATAATAAATGCCTTTTGGTTGACTGACTTTTCTGTTCCTCTGTTCACATTTTCGCCTCCCTTTACTTAGCTCTCCTCATATCCAACATCAGCACCATCTGTATGTTCTTTTTCTGCCAAAGAGACATTACAGTGTAGTATGGAAAAAATGCTTCCTAAATTTACTAATTATACTTTTTGACTCTCAGTTTCCTAATCTATAAGATGGGAATAATAATGCTTATTTACTTTATCTCATAGGGTTTTGGGGTGTCTCAAAAAACAGTAAGTGAAGCCTTTTGCACATTCTAAAGTGCCGATGTCAATTATCATTATTATTCTTTCTGTTACTGAGTGAAGGTTTGGAGATAAAGGGATTAAGAAATTAAAAAAACAGAAAAATCAAGTCAGGAATGGGACTTTAACAAAACTTCCTTTTGCCTTTATTTCTGTTCCACTTTCCACCCTTTATAAAAAGGCCATGATGATATGAGGTGAAAACATTTAATGGTATTTGGAAGCAAGTTATGTGTTCCACAAAAGGAGGTGTTGTAGGAAGTGGATTTAGCCTGCTACATGAAAATTTAGATTGGATTTACGAAATAGCTTAACAAAAAACCGCAGGTTTTTAGATCAAAAACAATAACAATAAACTGGCAAATATACTTTGGAAGGTTTAGAAAAACTAATGAAATCCTAATCCATTGAACTTAGTTTTGGTCCTACCTAAAGTCTTTTGAACATCAGCAATTCTTAAGTTCAGGTTCTATCATTGAGGTGTGGGGAAGAGAAATTTTAGAATGCAAAAGCACAATTGAACTATGGTCTAAATGGCATAGTAATTCCAAAGTGAATGTAGCAGTGACTTGGAATCAAAAGAATTGTTTTCTAGTCTTGTGTGCAGTGAGAGAGAGAGGGAAAATAAATTTATTTTATGTACCAGACTATGCTAATTACAGGGGATACAAATACAATTAAAAAAAAAAAAAAAAGGCAATTCTTGCCCTCTTATATTCCAATGGGAGAGAGTAAATAAAGAGGCAATTGAAAAGAAGATTGGAGGACAGCACAGACTAGGGGACAAGGGAAGGCTTTGGGAAGTCATGGCCTGAATCAGGTTTGGAATGAATATGGCTGACTTGGAAACTATTTCAAATGGAGATTTGGGGACATGGTCATCAATCAGATAAATAGATTACCGAGGTGAAACATGGGTTAGCTTGGAGATAGAGCTGTGGACAGAAGACTAGAAGGTATCCAGAAAGTCAGGGCCTGAGACAGGTTTAGAATATGTGGCTTTGGCCAAATCATGGAACATTCTTCAGTCTGTTCTTTAAATAGTAATACTAGTATTTTCCAATGTGAAGTTCAAAGGTCAGTTTAAGCAGTTTTTGTTGTTGGTGGTGGCTTTATTTCTATTGTCTTGACCTAATCAAATTTTTCTCCCTACTGCTTTGGATATAGGGGTGGAGATGGAGACAGCTAGATAGTGCAATTGATGGAGAGCTAGGCCTAGAATCAGAAAGGCCCAAGTTTAAGTCTAGCTTCAGACATTCACTAGCTGTGGGACCCTGCTTAAGCGACTTAACTCTGTTTCCTTGCTGTAAAATGAGCTGGAGAAGGAAATGGCAAACTAGTATCTTTGCCAAGAAAAACCCAAATAGGGTCCTAGAGTCAGGAATAACTAAACAACAAAACTGCCGTACACCAAGAGCATGATGGGATTCTGATTGTTGCCCCAGCCCAAATCCCCCAGAAATCCTCAATCATTAGCTGACAGATGTAGTCTACATGGTTTGTAATTCCATCGTCCATCAAGTTTAGGCATCAATCAATAAGGAAATAGCACCAACAGGATGTAGACCAAGAACCACAAGCTTTAACAAAGTCATTACCATATATTAATACCACCCCTCCCCGCAATGGGCTTTTTTGGGTGCATTCTAAGTGACCACAGTTCCCTCTAGGCTTTAGGAGACCCCCATTTTAGCAAATTCCTCCCATAACCTCAATCTACGTATTTTGGGATGTCCTCGGATTGCATATATATTTTTGTCTTGCTTTGCTGGACTGCTAACTCCAAAAAGAGTGCAGGAGTTCCAAGTGCATGATTTTCAATAAGTATTAATAAATTCCTTTTATTTGATTTGGAGAGGACCTGAGTCTTGATTATCTGCTTGAACCCCAAAAAAGTATATTCCTAGGTTAAGTGACTTATCAGGAGTTACACACTCAGAGGGGCTTGAACCAATCTTCCTAATCTCAAGGCTAATTCTCTGCTCCTACAAGCTGCTTTTTATATAAAATATATGGGGAAAGGAGAAGAAACTGTTTGCTACCATGATGAGACCAGCACTCTTCTAGTAGTATTATTGGGGGAGGGAGAGTGTAAAGCTAAAAGTCTGAAATCTGGGGGGAAAAAAAGCCCAAGTCAATGTGTTCTATGTGAGCACTGTTCAGCAAATGAGAAGATAAATAAATAGATAACTGTACCTTCCTCTTTTAGGCATTGCTCTAGTTCAGCCAGTAGAGCAAGGCAAGGAAATCTGGGATTATGTGACAGTCCGAAATAATGCGTCCATGTTCTGGTGGCTCTATTATGCCAACAACTCCTGCAAAAACTTCACAGAATTGCCTCTGATCATGTGGCTTCAGGTAAGAGGGCCCACATACTTCTAACTAAAGATGAGCTAAAGCTTTTTGTTTTCCCCTGCCCTAATCAGGTGCTTTGGTTTCCAAAATAAGAGGGGAGAAGCCTCAACAATGGATGGAGAGCTCTTCATTTCACAGGACATTATGGGGCAGTAATCACTTGGGGTCCTAGCTATTGTGGTTTCAATTCTTAGCTCAGCCGGCTATGGCAAAAGCTATGGTAAAAGCTATGGCCAACTTAGCCGTGGGACTTTGTGCAAAGAATGAATTTAGTCCCAGATCTTGTGAATTTTTAATTTCCATTTTTAAAAGAACTTTTAAAGGCCTTTCTGTTTAAAGTGCTTTTTTAAAAAATGAAAATATTTTTATTGGATTACTTGCCCTCTAGGGGAAAGGGTGGAGATAAGGGAGGGAAAAATTTGGAACACAAGGTTTTGCAAGAGTGAATGTTGAAAATTATCCATGTATATGTTTTGAAAATAAAAAGCTATAATAAGAAAAAAATAAAATTAAAATGTTTTATTGTTAAGTTAATAATAGCATGGAGCAATTGAAGAAAATGAGGAATGAAGCCAAAAAATTCATCCATTATGGTGCAATGGAAAAAGAATTTGAGATCTGAAGATATGAGTTTCTATCCTACTTCAATCACTTACTATCTCATGATCTTCCTTATTTGTAAAATGAGGGAGTTCGACTAGATTTTAGGTCATTATCAGTCCTAAATCCATGGTTCTACATTTTGAGGGAAGAGTATAAAACTTTTTAAAAAGTTACCCTGATGATTTATTTATTATGTGTTTCCTTAAAGTCATCAAAAGCATTTTGAAATAGATGGCCAACTGTTGGTTGAAAGATTGTTGCTCCTTGCTTCTCCCAGTTCCCCTTAAGGCATTTTGTTTTAATTATAGGATAAACCCTGCTCTATTGGAAAATTCTGAAGATAGCATTGTGAGAATGACAGTGGCTTCCCTCTTCTAGGAATATTTTCAGTTTCTTTCTTTCTCACTTCCTGCCTTCCTCCCTCCTCCTTTCTCTTTCTTTCTCTTCTTCCTTCCTTCCTTTTTCCTTTCTACTTGTGGAATTAAATGCTTTGTCTCCTGTTAAAGGTGTTTCCCACAGGAGGGTAGGGCAGGACCGGATTGAACCTTTCCAAAATAATAGCACCTCCCCCATGAAGTCCTCTGGCCACCAGGGTGGAGAAGAGAAATATGTTTCTGGGTAGAGTTTAGGATTGTAGTCATGCTGTAGATCATGGGATACCTAGACATGACTTTGCCCCTGTCATCAGTACTACTAGTAACCAATGTAGCATTCTCTCTAGATATGAACTAAAAGAAATAGAAATCAGAATTACAAAACTCGCCCTTTCTTTCAGTATCATAAGTTGACCCAAACCATCTCATGAGCTGATGAAGATTAGGCAATTTATAGAGCATTATTCTTCCAGAACAATCACCATACTTGAATTCTCTGATAGATTAACAGATGATGCCCAGGTAGAATACCTGACAGTGGAAGTACTGAAAACTTCTCTGGGAGAAATGTCCTTGGAGTATATCCATTCAGAAAATGTTTCTTCCTCCTATCTAGTAACACCCTGCTTCTCTGGGGGGAAGTAGAGATAAAACTAACTGCATCCTAAGTCTAAAGAGCAGCTGAAAGCCAGGCAACTGGGCAATAAACATTTGTAAGCTATCTTTTTTTTTTTTCCCCTGAAGCTGGGGTTAAATGACTTGCCCAGGGTCACACAGCTAGTGTTAAGTGTCTGAGATCAGATTTGAACTCGGGTCCTCCTGAATTCAGGGCTGGTGCTCTATCCACTGCGCCACCTAGCTGCCCCTGTAAGTTGGAAAATAGCACTTTAAGGATTCAGAGTAGTTTACATATAAATAGGTGCTAATAATCAACTTTTCTCTAACATCTCAGAGGACTGAAACTAGAATTAAATTTTAGTTGAAACAGGAGTTATATGAACATGCAGAAGAATTTTCCCATAAGGATAATTTGCAGTTCTAGAATGGCACCTCTTGGTGGTCTATAAGAACAACCTTAGAGACTTGGCAAGAGGGGACTTGACCATCTGATTAATGATTAAAGTTCTGCCTAGTTCTGGGATTCTAGAATCCTGTAACATTATATCATCACTGAAATACTAGTTTTCATTAGGAATTTTTAAGTTTTAAACTCATTCCACAACAGGCATCTGACTGGAGTGTCAATGTTCTGTTTATTCCTTTCCACTGAGGAGGAGTCAAAAATGAGTCAGATGTTGCATTTCTGGATTACTGGCAGGGTGATAATGCTCTTGATAGAAATGGGAAAATTAGGAAGAGGGATAGATTTGGAAGGAAAGATGATGAGTTATCTAGACATATCAAGTTTGAGATGTCTATAGGATATCTAAAGGGAAATGCCTAACAGACTATTGAACCCATTTTATCACAGCTCTCCCATGTTCTGAGGTCCCCTCAGCAGTTCACAGTTATTTTTGTCAACAAGGTTTTTCACTGTAAAAGTATGATTCCAAGGGTAGTATAGTGGAAAGAACAATGGGCTATGAGTTAGATTTTTGCTTGCAATAAAATTGGAACTTCCTAGGGCAGGATATATAGGATAATATGTCAGCTGCATATCAGAATATTGCTACTAATTTGACTGTGGAATTTGGGGATAATCAATTAACTTGTTGGAGCTCCATTTTCCTTCCCTTTTGAATGAGAGATTTGAACTAGTTCCTTTCTAATATCCATCTCAGGTCTTAAAACTGTATGCTTACTCGTGGTCATGCAGCAATGAAGTACTAGTCCTATTTGTAGCCCATAGCTCTAGGGAGCACTAATAAATATTTAAGGTCTATTCTTTTCTTAAAATAAAATTAGCATTAAGATATATTCATTCAGGTAGCTAGGTGGAGCAGTGGATAGAGCATCAGCCCTGAAGGCAGGAGGACCTGAGTTCAAATATAATCTCAAACACTTAACCCTTCCTAACTAGGTGATCCTGGGCAAGTCACTTAACCCAATTGCCTCAGCAAAAAAAAAAAAAAAAAAAAAAGACATTCATTTTTTGAACCTAGTTATTTCCATTGCAATATGCAATTTTTTTAAAAGTGAAGAGAAGAAAATAGATTTCTCTTTATTTTTATTTTTTTTAATTAAAGCTGTTTATTTTCAATAACATATGCATGGATAATTCTTTAGCATTAATCCTTACAAAATTTTGTGTTCCAATTTTCCTCCCCTTGCTCTATCTCTAGATGGCAAGTAATCCAGTATATGTTAAACATGATAGAAATATGTGTTAAATCTAGTATATGCATACATATTTATGCAAGTTATCTTGCTGTACAAGAAAAATCAAATCAAACCAGAAAAAAAAAATGAGAAAGAAAATAAAATGCAAGCAAACAACATTTAAAAGAGTGAAAATTCTATGTTGTGAACCACACTCTGTTCCCACAGTCTTCTCTCTGGGTGTAGATGGCTCTCTTCATCAAAAGATCACTGGAATTGGTCTGAATCATCTCACTGTTGAAGAGAGCCACATCCATCAGAACTGATCATCATATAATCTTGTTGTTGTGTACAGTGATCTCCTGGTTCTGCAAAATATTTCACTTAACATCAGTTCATGTGTATAATTTTTTTTAAAGAAAGTTATTGATATCTTCATTTTTTAATACACCCCTCTCCTCTTTTCACAAAGAATATGAAAGAAAAGAGATAGAGCAGTTCAGCAAAACTAATCAACATATCAGCTAAGCTTGACTATACTTAAAATGTACTACACCCACAGTTCTCTATCCCCCAGCTTTGCCTTCTTTTTATTTGAATTATTGTGACTTGGCTATATTTTTCATAGATTTATATATTCTTTTATTTTCTATTTATTTATTACAGGGGGGTCCAGGAGGTTCCAGCACTGGATTTGGAAATTTTGAGGAAATTGGTCCCCTCGATGATGAACTCAAACCAAGGAAAACTACTTGGGTATGGTAAAGATTATTGTGATCTGATCTTTTATTGTTCAGTTACTTCAGTTGTGTCTGACTGCTCTTGACCTTATTTGGAGCTTTTTCATCATAGATACTGAAATAGTTTGCCATTTCCTTCTCCAGTTCATTTTATAGATAAAAAGCTGAGACAAACAGGGTTAACATAGATTTGAACTCAAGAAGATGAGTCTTCCTGACTCTGGGTTCAGCACACTCCATTTTGCCACCTGGCTGCCCATTGATTTTATCTAGTCTCACCTTATTTGTAGACAAGCAGTTAAAATGAAAATCCGAGCATGTAATTTTAAATACTTCAGACACTGGAATGACTTAGTGAATCTTAATACACATTTCTACTTATATTTTATTATAGGACAGCTCTCTGATGGTAAAGGCAGTTTCTTTCCCCTTTTAATACTTAGAGGACCATTTTTATTTCCTTCCCAAGTCTCTCAGAGGCAGTGTGGTATTGTGAAAAGAAAGAATAGTATAGGTGGGACGGAATTTCAAGCCAGCTCATTGGTTACATGATTTTAAATACGTAGCCACCCTTCATTCTGGGCCTGAGTTTTCACAACTGTAACCCACGGGGCTTAGATCTGGGTATCTCAGATTTCAGCCAGCTTTGAATCTCAGATTCAGCCAAGAATCTTTAGAAATGTCTTAGAGCATCCTGGTTAATAGGAGTCTGACTCTGGAAGGCAGGAGGCAGAGGTAGGAGACAAGCGACTCTCTCATTTTAGTCCTTGCATATGTCACCACTGCTCTGAAATCACAGGTCAAATGGCTTAGCACAATTTCACATGGACCTTATCAGGTATACTCTGCCACTCACTATTTGTGTGGTTCTGGGAGAGTCACCTAACCTCTCTGGGGCTCCCTTTTTTGTGTAAAATAAAAGCAGCAGACTGGATGACCTCAGTGTCAGCCTTAGATCCATGACTCTGATCTGGGCTATTCCAAGGGGTACAGTTTTACCCTAATTTTCTTCTCTCCCCACTCACATCTGCCTGATGGGAAAAAGTTTCAAGGTCTTAATTGTGAGATCTCAGCTCAGTGGGAATGATTCATGATGAATCAGACTTTTCACGGGGTGCTAGCTGCTCAGAAAATATTCTGTCTTTCTGGTTGATGGTCTTCGCTGTTCATCTTTTCTCTTGGGCATACAGCTACAATCAGCCAGCCTTCTGTTTGTGGATAACCCAGTGGGCACTGGATATAGCTTTGTAAATCAGAGTGACGCATATGCTACAGATCTTGACATGGTGGCTTCTGACATGCTGGTTCTCCTGCAAAATTTTTTCGATTCTCGGCCAGAATTCAAGGTAAGCAAAGGTTCTGCAATGGTCAACTCTGATACAAGTGGAAGCAATATGGCTTCTTTCAGAACAAGTATGTCTTTCCTTGAGGATGAATTTTTGAAACACCCAATCCTGTGACATAATTTGGGGCTAATTTCTGCAAAGATTAGGATATCAATTATTGTTAAAATTGACATTAGCTTGACTCAACTCTCACCCTAATCAGGTTTTGATTGCACCTTAATTAGAGCTCAGAAGAAACCAGAGCAGCTTTGTTTTGCTAACATACATTATAAAGTAGAATGAACTTTGTTCATTGAAAAGACCTTTGGATATGAGCAAATGTGAAAAAAAACTCCTTCCCTGGGGAAAAGAAAGACAAACTCCTTGGAGATCATATTTTTCTTCTAATTTCATTATGTTTTTAAGCAGTGACAAAAGCTCACTTTAAAATCTTTCCTGAGAAAAAATAAGAAATCTATAGAGGAAAATTTATCAATCTAATATTCTGTAATGGCTACAGTCTCACTTTTGACTGTTCCTTTTTTCTAGTAAGTTAATATCTTTTGCAAATATGCTTACTAATTTTTTGGGGAATTTTTATTGATGATTTTAAGCAGGAAAAACTGCATGAAGATTAGAAAAAAACTATAACAAGAAAGTAAAAGCTTATGGGACTTAATGACAAAAGATAATACATACACTGTTTTTAATTATTTCTGAATCCTGAAATAAATTTTTGATCTCTAGTATTTTATATTACCTTTTATTCTTGATGATTCTATGAAATATACAAAGGAGAAAATAAATGTTCTTAATCATTCAGCATGCTAAAAATTATGTAGTTAAACAAATCACAGAATGATACAGTAAAAAGCATATTTTAATAAAATAATTACATCTTATGTAATTGGAAAAAAAAAAAAGACCCATGGAATTTTGACTTTTCTACA
Organism: Sminthopsis crassicaudata; assembly: GCF_048593235.1. Classification (NCBI taxonomy): domain Eukaryota; kingdom Metazoa; phylum Chordata; class Mammalia; order Dasyuromorphia; family Dasyuridae; genus Sminthopsis; species Sminthopsis crassicaudata. The sequence continues at coordinate 363,635,084 of NC_133620.1, forward strand.
ATTTTTTTCTCTGCCAGACTATTCCATTCTATATTTTCTCAGAATCCTATGGAGGAAAGATGGCTGCTGGGATTTCCTTAGAGCTTTACAAGGTAAAGGGAGAAGACTTGGCTTTTGGTTTCTGGCAGATGCTTAAGGAGGATGCACTTTGCATACTATTTTGAAACTTGATGCATCTTCATTGAATGGTTGAGAGAATTCTACAGGCTAGGTAACCTGAACTCTTGTTTCCATTCTACTATGTGATTGTAGGGTAAGTCATTTATTTAACTCTCTGAGCCTCAGTTTACTTATCTGCAGAATGGGAATCATTTTTACATTTCATGTATGTCATACATATATCAAGAACACCTGAAGATCTTTGGGCTCTTCTGAAGAAAGATACCCTATAAATTAAACTATTTCATCATTGTTGCCAATCAGGCATTTCAGTACAATCTCTTAAACCAGTATTTGCTAATACGTATGTGTTTTGTATACCCATGTTTTCTCCCTCAGTAGAAAAGAAGTTCCTGGAGAGTAAAGCCATTTTTTTCTTTGTAATCCATAGCATGCTAATAAACAGTAGGTACTTACTAAATACTTATTGGTTGGTTGATTAGTCAATCTAGGTTTTTCTTTAAACATTTTTTAGAATCAGTCATACAATGGAAAGGAACCGGAACTTTATATTTTAAACACCTTTTTTTAATATCATGGTCAAAATGGCATGGTACCCTAAATAATTAATAATGTTATTTAATATTTCCTAATCTTAATATTATGATAGGGATCAACAAACGAGCATTTCCTGTACCTAGAAGAAAAAGGAAAAGAGAATTACATATAAAGTTGTAAATCTTTACTACCTACAGCCCATGGAGTTTTTGTTTTTTAATGTTTATTTAAATTTAACATGATGGTTCTAATAGTTCTTGTCTGAATGTCTCTTTTCTCTCCTGACCTTTCCTTTGCTCTTTTCCCTTAAAAAAAAAAATGATTCATCAGCACCTTTTTCTCTTGATTTTTTTTCTTTTTTTTTAAGCATCACTGTCACTATTCCCTCTTATAGTTTTTTCCTCATTCCCCAACTGTCTTTCCTTATAACAAATAAGTAGAGTCCCATAAAACCAGTCCATACACTGTAGTTTAAAATATTTGTCTCATTCTATATACCTATGGTTCATCATATCTTAAGTCACAGGTGGAGAAGTATGCTTTATCATCAGTCTTCTGGACTTAGGCACTGGATCATAAATAATAATTAATAAGTTTTTCTTTACCATGTTATAATCATAGAATGAATTATTCATCTATTCAATTTTTATTTATTCAGTTTTTCTCATTTCATTACTTTGTATCAGTTCACAAAATTTCTCAGGTTCTGTGAATATCTATCACTTTCATATACCATAATTTGTTCATTCCTTCTCCAACTGGTGGGTACCCTTTAAAAGTTTCCAATTCTTGTTACAACAAAAGTCCTGGAACTATTTTTGTGTATATGAGTCCTTTGCCTATCTTTGACATCTGGGAAGTAAATGCAAAATAGTGGTGTTTCTGGTCCAATGATTATACACAGTTTAGTGATATTTGAGTCTCGTTCCAATATTCTTTACAAAGTGATTAGACTATATTATTGTGCTACCAGTAGTGCCTTAATGGGCCTGTTCTTACATAGTGTCTCTAATATTTGTCATTTTCCCTTTTTGATCATCTTTGCTAATCTTATGGGTATGATGAGGAACCTCAGAGTTGTAAAATTTGCATTTCCCTAAGTATTAGAATTTGAAGCATTTTTTAAAAATGATTATTAAGAGCTTGAAGTTCTTTTGAGAACTACCTGATCATATTCTTTGGCCATTTAACTACTGGAGAGCAGATTTTTTTCTTACATATTTATAATAATTTCCTATAAGCGTGTCCAAAACTCTTCATGAAATTTGTGTAATTTAAAACTGAACTAGGGCACTGCATATATCTTGAATACTGATTCTTTGTTAGAAAAGTATGCCACAAATATTTTTTCCCCCAATTTGCTTTTTTTTTCCTTATCCTAACTGCATTAATTTTGTTTGTGTGAAAACTTTTCAATTTTACATAAACAAAACTGACTCTTTTCCCTCTCGATTTTTGCTGTCCCATATGTGTTTATTTAAAAGCTGTTCCTTCTATTTTTAAAATTCTATTTTATTTTACTTACAGTTTTAGATTTTCTTCCTTACTCCATCCCTCCTCCACCCATTGAGAAGTCAAAAAATACAATATTCATTACACATAGTAAAACATATTTCTCCATTAACCATATTTGAAAGAAGAAAGGAAGGAAGAATAGGAATAGGGAAGGAAAAAAAAAGGGAGGGAGGAAGGAAGAAAGGAATTGAGCATCTGTAATTGTACTTTGGATGACTGTGTTTGAATCCACATCTCCCTCACTCCAAGTCCAGCCCCTTTGTTAGACTGGTTCTCTGTCCAATGTTAGTATCTATGATGCATTGGTGTAGGCAGTGGTCCTCAAACTTTTTAAATAGGGGGCCAGTTCACTGTCCCTCAGACTGTTGGAGGGCCTGACTATAGTAAAGACAAAAACTCACACTCTGTCTCCACCCCTCAGCCCATTTGCCATAACCTAAGGGGCTGCATAAATGTCCTCAGCAGCCGCATCTGGCCTGTAGGCTGTAGTTTGAGAACTCCTGGTGTAGGGGCTTAAGCCGTCAAGGTGGTTTTCATAACTTTTTGTTGCTGGACAATTACCCTGCAGCCAGGCTTGGTGCTGAGCTCTCTGATCTTCGCTAGACCAGTTCTCAGGTGACACATGTACATCTATGACTGGGTCCAGCCTGGAAGGCTCTTCCAGTGAAGGCTTATTGTTCTCATCTCTCTATCACAGTGATAATTACAGCTTATATTTATGGGGTACCTTATAACAACAGTAATATATTTTACAAACTGTTTCATATATACATTACCTTTTTCAATCCCTGCAGCCACCCATAAAGTAATCAGTACAAATGTTGTTTTATAGGTTAGGAAACTGAGGCTCAAAAGAGATAAAGTAAAGTCCCATAAGTTGTAGGACCTGGATTCACCCTCAGTTCTTCTGAGGTCAGCACTCTTTTCACTACATCATAGCTCCTATGTGAATGTCCATCAGATCTATCCATTGGCATTTATGAAGCACTTATATACCCAGCACTGGCCACGCTTTGGGGATACAAATACAATTCCTATTCTCAAGGAACTTGCATTCAATTGGGAGATAAGACATTTAAGTGTATGGAAAATAAATCCATTGTCATTTAACGTAGGGTAGTAAGAAAAGGAGGGCTTTAGTGTTGGGAGGATCAGGAAATGTTTGTTATCTTATGCAGTGCTTGTTCTTATCTGGGGGAAAAAAAAAAAAAAGATTCTCTTCCCAGGTGAGAAAGGAACAAATTGTAGCAAAGGCAAAAGCAAAGAAAAATTTTATGTACTTAATGGGAGAGGATAAAGACTTCTTTCTCTTCTTCTACCAAAGAAAGGACGACTGGATTTTAAATTTGCCTGAGTGTGAGAAAGATCTGCTGGAAAGGACTTCATAAGGTCATCTAGGCCAGGAAGAAAAGAGCAAATTTGCATACTAAATGAGATGCTTGTTTATTTTTACATAAAGAATTGAATCTTGGTGGAATTTGTGATGCTTTTTACTGTTGCCAAATATTTTGCAATGCCTACATTCAGTTACTTGATCCCAGATAGCATAGCCAGCCACGGATTAAGTAGCTTTGAACTAGTCCATCCCATTCATTCACTTTACAGATAACAAAATTGAGGCCTAGAGAAGTTAAGTAGTTTGCATAGGTTCATTCCGAGAGTAGCCAAGACATTCTGAACCAAGGTTTGTCCTCTGGCACTTATATACTTTTTCCCCTCAGGCTATCCAAAAAGGAAGTATAAAATGCAACTTTGCTGGTGTTACCCTGGGTGATTCCTGGATATCTCCTGTAGGTAAGGTTTCTCCCCCATTTCCCATGTCATAAGTTTTTAGTTGTGTTCAAGCCCATGACTAGCATGATATCTTTCTTGATTCTGACTATTGAAGAGGACAGCAGCTTTTGACCCATTGTCCTCCTTCTCCAATATTAAAAAGATTTCCAGAGCTGGAACAGAAATTTCCATTTGTTTTAGAAATTGCTGCTTAGATGCATAACAGATGATCTTTTTTCATTCTTCCATTTATTAGCTTCCTTCTCCCAGTCACAAAAAAGTTAGCTGATTTTATATTTAATTTGAATACTGAAGAATTGGAGGTGTAATTTCTAGAGTCTGTAGCAAATAGATTTTGGTTTAGTGCTCTTCATATCCCTCCTATAACTAAGCCTGTCTTAAGAAAATATAGTAAATTCACTTAAAAGATAGCTTTATGGTTTTACATAGGACGTCTATATGTTTTGAATAATGAATAATTCTTTACCCTTATATTTTCCATTTCTGAAATAGATTGAAAAATCACATGAAATGAACTGTGAATCACCACTAAGATCTATTTTTTTTTTTTTTTCATTTGGAACTCTTAAAAGGAAATTAAGTTTTAGTGACCTTAAAATATGCCTAAGACCTGAAGGGCTTCCTGCTTGATCATAGAACTTTTGAATAAAAGGTACCTCAGAGATCATCTAGTCCAATTTGCAACCTACAGCACTATACCTCTGAACATTTCCAGGGATGCTTGCAAGACATCCCATCCCACTGCTGGATAGCTCCAGTTGTAGAAAATTTATTCTGTTTTGAACTAAACTCTTCCAGCTTTAAGCTACTACCTGTTTTTATTGGTTGTGCTTTCTAGAACTACATAGAGGGATTGATTTGGAATCTAATTAAAGGAACTAGAATCTCCTAATCTCATTCCCCCATGACTGTTCTTCAACTATTTGAAGATGACAATCACATAGTTGCCTTTTTCCCCTTTCCCCTTCCTTATATCTCTCCCAAAGTCAACAAATTGTCCCTCTAGCAGGTCCTCAAGTAACAAGGCCTTTAGTTTACTGCGTAAAATCTGGCACTTAGACTCAAGACAATTCCAGAGAGTTATGGAGACTGAATGTAGATCAAAGTATAGTATTTTCACCTTTTTATTGTTGTTTGTAGCTTGTTTTTTCTTTCTTTCTTGTATTTTTCCCCCTTTTGATCTGATTGTTCTTGTGTAGCATGACAAATATGGAAATACATTTAGAAGAATTGCACATGTTACTTGCTGTCTGTGAGAGGAGGAGGAAGGGAGGAAGAAAAATTTGGAACACAAGTAATGAGGGAAAGGAAAGGGGGAACCCCATTTGTCAGTGCATAGATCCCATGAGGCAGTGTCCCCTGTAAAATGAATTTACAGGCCCGAAAACCTAGATTGATAAATAAAAGGTTTATTGTAGGAATTTGGAAGTAAAGCTCAGTTAGAAAGACACCAGGGCCAAAGGTGGCCGCTGGCGGCAGGGACCCTTACATGGCTGGAGGATACCATGTGTTGGCTGGGAGGGCTCCTGCAAAGAGGGCGTTCCAGCTTGTTTCTTTTATACCTAGAAGATGATGGGCGGTACCCAGTTCTGGCGGGCTTTTCAGTTAGCTCAGATCAGGCGAGGGCTGGGGGAAGCTGAGCTGAGGGTGAGGTCTGGGCCCGGATATTCAAAGGGTGCCTTTGACCAGGATTTGTGAATCAAGGTCAGTCATGGGTTGGGCAATTAGGAATCTTAAAGGGACCCTAACCCTCATCACAAGGATTTGCAAAAGTGTGTATGTTAAAATATCTTTGCACATATTTGGAAAAATAAAAAGTTATTAAAAATAGACTGGCACCTACTATTGGACCCAATATTCTAGATGTGCATAAGATAGCAAGGAATTTTCCTAGACACTGACTCTTTGAATTCCTGAAAGGTTTGTTTATTCTTCCTGTTTAAAATTACAAAAAACAAAACAAACCAAACAGTTTGCAAAGTGAATGTCAGTCATTTTGGTGTTTTGTGTTAGATCTGCCTCAGCCTTCCTTAATTAGTTCATTCTCTGAAACAGTAGCCTTGGAACATAGGGAACAAACAAGATATAGGTCAAGCATGTGGGGATGAGCAAATATTTAAAACAATTAGAAGACTGGGAAATAGGCAGAGAAGTCACAACTTGTCAATTACCTTTCTATAAAGATACTTAATTATTTATGACGATGTTTATTAAAACATGCAATTAACTTCTGCTATTCAGCTTTGGAGCATGCAACACACCCTATCCTCATCTTCTAACCACAGAGAAATTCATGAGTATCACAGGGAGTATGATTCTAAGTTAAGGAGACAGGAAGTTATGAAATAAACATTTCAAAATTCTGTTTAGGGGTGTAAGATTGGTTTGGCTTTTTTTCTCTTTAAAACAAAGCTGCAACCTAACTTACTTTATTCATTCTGGATATATGTGATTCTTTTTAGATTCTGTGCTTTCCTGGGGACCTTATTTATATAGCATGGTAAGTATTACTTCTTTCATTTTCTTCATTACGTCTATCCACTAAATTCCTTCAACTGGAAATATTAAAGTCTGGAATTGTGATTGTATTGAATTATCTTTAAATTTCCATTTCTTTTATCAATCTGACAACCAGTTTATTTAATTATTCTTAGGGGCTAAAAGAGATTGGTGATTCCTTTGTTTTTAATGAACAACCAGTTTCCTGGATGCATTAGTATATAAATCAGATTTATCATTTTTCCAGTCCCATGAACCACTTTTCTTGCTTTAACAGTCCTTAATTGAAGGCAGTTGTCACCAGTTAAATACACTAAACTTATTTTATATTAAAATTCTTCCCTTGAGAGAGTTTCCTTTAATTGATGCCCTTTATTTTTTACATTATAGTCATATGTAGGAAGAAGCTTCTCCCATTCCTCTGCTGCTACTACCACCCTTACCCCCATATTAAAATCTCCCTAGTACCTAAAAAAAAACCGTTGAAAACAACCAAAACACTGAACCCTCCCATTGATAATGACATGTAGTCTTGTGCTCTCTATATCCTTCTACTTCTTTGAAGGGGAAGGAAGCATGTTATATGATCAATTGGGAGGAACCAAGAAGTTCCTTTTAGTTTTTGTTTCATTTAGATTATTTTAGTCATTGTATATATTTTCTTGATTTTTTTTTCTACCTTTCCTCTGTGTTAGATGATCAAAGTGTGCCCATGTCTCTCTAAATTCTAGAATTTAGTCATTTTTCATGGCAAGATAATATTGCATTATCTTTATATGTCCCAGCTCATTTAATTATTTTACAATTAGCAGGCTCTCACTTTGTGTCCAGTTCTTTACCACATAGAAAAATGTATTTATGAATACTTTGGTATATTTGTTGTCTTTGTATTCACAGTGCTTATCCCTATGTCTGAAATAAAGCAAAGGAAATTTAACAAATTGCTTGTTGAGTGACTAACTTTGACCTACTCAGGATATATATTTCAGTAGTGAGATCTCTAGATTAAAGGATATGAACAATTTAGTAATTTTCTTTAAATAATTCCAAATAGTTTTCTGGAATGTTGTGCCAATTCACAGTTCTACCAATAGTATCTTATCTTCCCATAGACTCTTTAATATTTAACTAATTTTTTTTGTCACATTGTCATTTTTTAAAAATGTGAAGCAAAAACTCAGAATTATTTTAAATTACATTTCTATTATTAGTGAATCAAATAATTTTTTTGCATCATCATTTAACTTGCATTTCTTCTTTTGGAAACTTTATTCATATGCTTTGACCACTTATATCTTGGATGTTAAAACTCTTATCAGTAACATTTGACATGAAAATTTCTTCCCACTCAGCAATTTCTCTTTTATTCTGCTTTCATTGAATTTTATTTTTATTGATTTCATATATTCAGAAGCTCTTTTAATTGAGAGAGTGTGTGTGTGTGTGTGTGTGTGTGTGTGTGTGTGTGTGTGTGTATACTCTTCTATTACTGTATTGGTAAAGAATTCTTCCCCCAATCACAGATCTTAATGATAACGTCTTCTATTTTCTATTATTTTTGTAAAAAATATAACATTTTATATTTAAGTATCTTTATTCCCTCCCCCCAAATTCCAGACAATTGCCTAATATTTATTTTTTACATTTTTATTTTACTATGATAAATAAGATTTTCTGTGAGATCAACAGGATCCTCATTCCCAGAGCATAACAAAGGTTAGACTTTTAAATTAACAGTGCTCTTTTCCCTCTCTTTTTGTATTCTAGTCTCTCCTAGATGACAAAAGTCTAATAGAGTTGACAAAAATTGGAGAGCAACTTATAGATGCTATGAATAAGGGACTATTTGAATGGGCTACCCAGCTGTGGGCAGATGCAGAAACACTTGTGGAACAGGTGAGAAATCTGTTTATGAATCAAATAAGCTATCAGATACAGATTCAGAATCTAAAGAAAAAAAAAACTACAACAAACAAGTAAGAGTAGCATGATTTCTAATTTAATTTCAGGACACAGATGGAGTGAACTTTTACAACATTTTAAATAAAAATCCCCCTGAGTTTGCAAAGAAGATGAGCCAAGAATTCACCCAGCATCATCTAGGTGAGTTAGGCCTGGTGACCTTAGAGCATACATATTCTGAAAAAATAACAGAGACTGTTTTTGTCTTTGTATCCCTAACTTATAGTAGAGTGCCTGGGATTCAGTACTTATTTAATAATGTTTGTTGATTCACTGACTGATAGTTTAGTACTGCAATGGGAAATAGATTTGGAAAATTTCTGTCTGCTTTAAGCCCATTATTATTTACTCTTTATCTAGCTTAAATGTTGTATTGATGCACAATTTCCAAGCTGAAAGTACATTTCAATTGAGTTCTCACCTCTTTGCAAATTAATTGAATTTATAGGTATGCTGTTTTTTGCTAATTCTTTTTGCTTCCATTTGTATCTCCAATGCTTAATACAGTGCCTGACACATAGTAAGTACTTAATAAATGCTCCCTGAATTGGCTTCTGGCATAAGACTGTAGCCTTCTCTGCCTCCATTATTAACTAGTAAGGACCCAAGTCCAGGATTTAGCCACATCCTGAATCTGACCTCATAGTTTTTTTTTTAAACTACATTTCATTCCATTTTGGTATCTGGTGTGTATGGGTATACACATAGTCTTATGTGGTGCTCAGGGTCTGACTCCCTGTCCCCTTTCCCCAGCTCAAGTTCTAAATACACTGCCAGGGCTCCCAAACTCTGCACAGGCACTAGTATGCACTAACTTAGACTTTTCCCAGATTATTTCTGCTATTAACTTAATGATCTCCTAGGAATACATACATGAGCAGAACAAATTCTTTCTGTTCTACTCCATTCAGAGATCTCCCAAATTCCAATCAGCACATACCAGCTTCTAGGCTATTTCTGATGCTCCTCACTATTCCCATGGATTGCAAATCCTCTCTTCCCTCAATCACTTTCCACAAATGTCCCTCAATGGGTCAGCCACTTGTCTTTTCTCCTCCCAACCCCACAGCATCCTTGTTCCTAACTTCGCTTCCCTTTGAGCATAAGCTCAAAAAACAAAGGAAAATAAGCAAAATAAACATAAACTCAAATAAACAAAGGAATGGAGTTCACTTTCCAAAAGTAACAATTATCTCTACTTTCACCTTGTATTTCTTTGGGGGACAGCCAAGATACTCCCTTTACAAGCATAACTTCTTTCACCAAAATTCTAACCCTACCATGACAGGGTCTCTGAAACTATGAAACTTTATATTGATGTTTGCAACTTGATATTTCAAGTAGTTTCACCTTGGAGTTTTTGTAAGGAAGAGGCTATCATACAATTTTTCCTTTTGGATTTCTTTTTGGTTCAGTGATTAATGCAAAGTGGTTCTGTTTCAGTTCGACTTGATAATCGCCATGTGAGACAGTTACACAACAATAAATTAAGTGCACTCATGAATGGACCCATCAGAAAGAAGCTCAGAATCATTCCAGATTTCGTCACGTGGGGAGGTATTAGTTTGTATTATTAGGTTCTGTTTGGAGAAGATAACTTACATTTATGTTTATGAACTTTAAGATTTGCAGTAAACGTTTTCCTTCAATATTTTATCAATGCTTGTTGCTTAATTCTCAATATCCTCCCCAACTTTGAACCTGCTTTTGTAACAAAGCAATAAGAAGTACAGGTTGAGAAACTCGTCAAGTCTGGCAATATATGCAACATTCCGCTATCAGGAGGTTCCTACCTCTACTGAAAAAAGGGATGAGTAACATGTTCTCCTTTCTCCAAAATTGATTTCTACTTGAATTCAGCAAGTTTTTAATGTTATTTTCTCTATTATTATATTGAGTATGTATGTTGTTTTTGTGATTCTTCTTTCTTGACTTCATAAAAGTCTTTCCACATGTATCTGAATTTCTCATACTTGTTATTTCTTATGGCACAATGATATTCCATTACATTCATGTGTCACAATTCATTTAGTAGTCCTCCAACTTGTGGGAAACCCCTTTGTTTCCAGTGTATTTGCTAACATAAAGTATGTTATCACAGGTGAATTTTTTTTTTCATGTACTTTTCTTTCTATAATTGCCCTTCTTAGAGCATGTGCTCCTAGTGAGAACTTTGAGATAAATGGTAGAAACAATTTCATCATTTTTCTTGCATAATTTCACATTTTTGTTTAGACCAACTTGTTACTGTACCAAAAGTGTATCAGTATGCCTCTTTTTAAAACTCCTCCAATATGGATTGAGTTATTCTTTATCATATTTATTAATTTATGGCAGATAAGGTAAAACTTGAGTTGTTTTAATATCCATTTCTCTTATTAAGGCCTTGAAGCATTTTTTCTTATAATTATCATTTGCATTTCTGCTGTAAATTCTCTGTTCAGATCTTTTGATTACCTATCATGGTCTTCATCTTATGTTTATGTCCATTGTCTATGTGTCTTAGATAAGCTTTGATCAGCAATATTTGATACAGAAGTAAAGATTCTTTTCCCCACTTGACATTTTCCCTCCCATCATTTATCACAGTGCTTGGCACATAATAGGCATTTAAAATGCTTGTTGACTTCTTATCCTAGCTCCATTGATTTTGATCTTGCAAAAGCATTTTAATCTTATGCCAAAAAAATTGTCTGTTTTATCTCTTATGACCACCTCCTTGGCTAAGAATTTCTCCCTAAGCCCTTGATGTGAAGTCTTCTTTCTTCCAATTCCATGTTTTTATGGTGTGATCTTTTTTATTTAGGTCACATGGAAGGTGATTGTGATATATAGGATAAATGCTGATTTAAATGTAATTTTTCTGCTAAATTGCTTTCAAGTTTTGCCAGTAGTTCTTGTTATCATACTTTGCCCAGTCATTTATCTTCTTGGGCTTATCAAAGTAATGATGACATTTTTGTTCTTCTCTTTCTCCTCCTCTTCCTCCTTGTTTCTCCTCTTCTCCTTTTCCTTTTCCCTCCTCCTCTTCCTCCTTTCTTTATAAAACTTTGTGATATAAATTGTACAGCTATTTCCTTTAAAAAAATTCCTTTAAAAGGCTGATAATCATAATGGTGTGTATTTCTATAGTGCTTTATATTTCTTATAGTGTTTAAAAATGGGGGTGAAGACTGACCATAAAGGCTGAGAAATCATTGATTTGGCCCTGCAAAGGCAAAAACAAGTGACAGCAACCTCCCACTGCTTGAGTTCTTTATGTTGAAAATTTTGTATAACTCACAAATATCCAAATGGACTCATGGCGGGAAAAAAGGTTCCCCACCCCTAGTTTACAAGAAGAAATTTTTAAAAAGTGCTTTCTTCTATTTGTTCACTTTTTATCCTCTCAAACATGTAAGGAATTCCCTTTTCTACATACAGATAGTATGTAGGCCTAGAGGATATAAATGATTTGCTTGGGCCACACAACTAGTGCAAAGCCAAGATCCAAATTCAGAAGTTCAGTCTTTTCAATGCCCAAGGTTCTTTTTTCTAGTCCATTTTGCCTCTGGAGATCATCATTGCCCCTTTCTAAAGCTCTTTTTAAGGAGAAGCTATGGGTGGGGCTATATGAATTGGATTAGTTTATTAAGGTTTTCTAGTAGTGGCTAGCACAAAATGACTTATGGAGACCTTAAAAGATCTGTCTTCTGAGTTGTTATGTGACATCAAGCAAACTGCTCTCCCGAGGTCTAGTTTCTCTGTCGAAGATGATATCATGAAATTTGTCAAGTCATTACCAGGCATTTAGATGAACTGCCGGTGGTTCCTTTTTATACTTGCCCTTCTTTTCCTCCATCTTTGGTTATCAGAGGTGCAGTGGATCAGGACCAAGGCCAGATACCATAGCCTGAGAACTTAATCTTTCCATTCACTCTACAGCTGTTTTTCTGAGCTTCAGCTGGTTAACTCTTACACTGCCCATTATTTCAGCCTGCTCTCAGCCATAGTTTACTCCCCATTCACCACCACACCCCTTCCAGTTCTGCAACCATAATGAAATCAATACTGGAAAAGGTGTGCCTTTCCACTGCCCAGTAACTTTCCAAACCAAAATACTCCTCTCCTGCTATTTCCTTGTATTAGAATCTCTCCATTAGATTGTAAACTCCTTGAAGGCAGGATTATTTAATCTCCAGGCCTTAGCACTGTGTATAGTGTACATATAGGAAACATTTAATAAATGCTTATTCATGTATTAAATCAGGGCTTTTTTAACCTAGTCATTTTGTCATATATTCAATGACTTTATTTTGATTAACTCAAGTCTAATCCACTTTTCTCCTTTTTACATATGCAGAACAGGCAAGTTTAGTTTTCAAGAATATGCAGAAAGACTTCATGAAGCCTGTGATTAACATTGTAGATGAACTACTGGAAGCTGGGATCAACGTCACAATTTGCAACGGGCAATTAGATCTCATAGTGGACACCATGGGTAGGCAAGGTTGGGGAAAACAGGGGAGGGGAAGGCAATGAGATCTTAAAATGGACACCCTGGTGGGGTATAGGTAGCATGAATGGGGAGGGGTAGACATTGTGTATAGGAATGGTTGGGGAAGGTGGAGAGAAAGAGATAAAATAACCTGGAGTTTTATAAATTGTCCTGAAAACAAACAATGAAAATTCACAGAATAGGCAAGTAGAAAAGATGACATTAAATTTGTTGGGAAACTAGTTATCTGTTATCTGTTGGATCTTCCCTGCCAGTTGGCTCTTAAACCTTGTGATGAAGGAGTAGGACTACTTGTCTGTGCTCCTTTCCTCTCCCATCCAGTCTTTCAAGTCAAGTCAAAAAGCATTTTTTAAAGCAACTGCTATGTGCTAAAACACAATGGGGCTACAAAGTAATCCCAGTTGTCAAGCAGCTCCCATCTTAATGGGGAAGAAGGCAACTAGGAAAGTCTTACAGAAGGTGAGACCTGAAGGAAATCAGGGCAGTTCAGAGGCAGAAGTGAGGAGAGGGGGCATTTCAGGCAAAGAGAACATCCACTGAGAACATAGCAAGTCAGGAAATGGCGTCTTCTGTGCAAGAAGTGGGAAGGAGGTTGTGTAGTACTTGGAAAGGAGCAGAGTGTGAATACGTAGGAAGGGAGCAACTTAGGAAGGACTTTAAGCGCCAGACAAAATTTTACATGTGATCTTGGAGGTGAAGAGGACATTGAAGTTGAATGAATGGAAGGCAGAGATGAGAAAGGCATGGTCAGATATGTGCTTTAGGCAAGTCCCTTGGGTAGCTGAGTGGAAGATGAACTGAAGGGAAAGAAAAAGGGAGAAGTCAGGAAGTGTAAGGATGAATAGTATTTTGCTTCCACTCTCACTTTTTATGGCCAATATCACCGATGATAGAGAATATAAAAAAGAGTAAAGTGGAAGAAAACTAGAAAGACAGGAGGAGATCAGATGTCCCTTGATGGGAGAAGTGCCCGACAAACTACTATTTTCATTCCATCTGCCTGCTCTCTGTGTACTGGAAGACAGCTGGCTGTACTGGTGCTGTCACCTTGTCCATATAGTTATTTATGAGAGTCTCTTAATACTATATCAGGTGGTTAGAGAAGTATTTGACTCTAGCAGTTTCACAGAAAAATGAACACTTGTGCTTCTCTAAGCAGAGAAGTGCCGGTGCAAATAGAATTGGGTGGCCCATGTCTATGGGTTATAGGCCCTTTGTAGCCAGTCACTGACAGCGATAGGAGAAGGTCTTGTTGGAGACAGCTGATAACATCATTTCTTTGTCTTCGTCCTCACTGATAGGTCAGGAAGCATGGTTGCGTAAACTGAAATGGCCTGAGTTTACCACTTTCAATCAGATGAAAAGGAAGCCTCTGTATGTTAATCCTGGGTCTTATGATACATCTGCTTTCTATAAGTCACATAAGAACCTCGCTTTCTACTGGATCCTCAAGGCTGGCCACATGGTAAGAAAAACACAGCTTTTTTTCTAGATTGAAAATCATGTGGCCTCTAGACTGGCATATTGGAGAAGCAGAAGCCCAGAAGGAGAAAGCTGGCCTTGGGCTCAGGAAAACATAGGGCTTCAAATAGCTCTCCTAACGTGGGCTGGCTCAGGGACACAGGCCGCGCTTAGAACCCTTGTGCTTCCCTTTTGGAAAGTTCAAATGACATAATGTGTTAAGGGTTTTGCCAATCTTCAAATGCTCTGTCAGGAGTAGCTATGCTGAGTTATGTGTCTTTCTAGGGTAGCTAAATGATGCACTGGATAGAGTGCCAGATCTGGAGTCAGAAAGGCTTGAGTTCAAATCCAGCCTTGCACATATATTAACTGTGTGACCCTATGCAACTCACTTAGCCCTGTTCTGTCATCTGTAAAATGAGTTAAAGAAGGAAATGGCAAACTTGCCAAGAAAACTCCAAATGGGATCATGAATATTTGGACATGATTGAAAATAATTGAACAAGAACAAAATGTGTCTCTCTAAGCTAATTAGTGCTAGGATTGGTGATGATTCACTTACTGAAATCTCATCATTAGAGAGTCATAATTGTTGAAACTAACAAGCCACTAGGTAAACCACCTGGTAGTTATTTTGTACCTTTTCTATATAGAGATGGATAGATAGAGAGAGATTATTTTGTACTTTTTTAATATAGAGATAGATAAATAGATAGATATAAACGTGCACCCGTTGTTTCCCTGGATAAAATAGGCACTCTCAGAGAGTTCATATCAACAGTGTCTGACATGTAGTAGGCATTTAATAAATGCTTATTGATTGAGAAGGTGAATACAGTGGAGTTGAGTAAATTTGTGAAATCAAATATTTTCCTCCTAAATAAAATGTGTTATGTGCTGAGGGAATAGGAATTTGGGGTAGGTAAGGGGAAGAAGAACTGAGGGGCACCAAAGAGAAGGAACTGGCCTGGGTAGAATGGGGGAGTCCCAGGAGAATTTTAAGCATTGAGAATTCTGGGATGCAGAAATAAATTGGTGTAGGTTACAAAAGGAATCACCAGGCAGTGGATAAACTCAGCACAATTTATCACTGCTGCTGGAGGAAACCAAATAACATAAGTTATTATGAGTTCTTTACATGGAAAAGACATTGGGTACCTGCAGACCAATTCAAAATTTTTCTAATTTTCCATTCCTTAAATTATTTCCATTGATTTTTCTTCAGATAATTTCTAGATTTTCCATGACTTTTAAAGTAGAACACTAAGTCTTCCCTCATACTCTTCCAAGAGTAGGAGTTTCTCCATGGGAAATTTGACTTTGAGTATGCCCTCAGTATTATTTTAATGATTAATATCCTACTGTTTCATAGTATTCCTTTTGCCTTGACTGATATAATCTGAAAGTGATAGCATTAAAACATTAAAGTTAAATGCTACCCAGAGTGGTTCAGAAAAACCTGGAAAAATTTATATAAATTGATACAAAGTGAATTGAGCAGAGCCAGAGATCATTGTACCTGTGCATAACTGTGTACCAACCTATGCTACAACTATGTTACAGCAAAATTGTACAATGATCAACTCTGAATGACTTAGCTATTCTCAGCCATACAATGATCTAAGACAGGTCTGAAGAACTTGGAATGAAAAATACTGTCAACCTTCAGAATAAGAACTAATGGAGTTTGAATGCAGATCAAAACACACTTTTTAAAACTTTCTCTTCAGTTTTTTTGGGTTTTTTTTTTTTTTAAGGGGAAAGGGTTGTTTTTGTTTTTGTTGTTGTCTGTGTTCTCTTTTTCAACATAGCTAATATGGAAATATATTTTGCATGACTGCACATATGTGATTTATGTCAAAAGACTCCTTTTCAAGAAGGGAGAGGATAAGAAGACGGAATTTGGAATTTAAAAATTATGAAAAATGAACATTAAAAGTTATTTTATATATGATTGAGAAAAGAAATAAACATTAAGAATAAAAAATCAAATGCTACCCTAATATTACAAAATACTGACATAATACTGTTCTGATATCTGAAATTAAGTAGCTAGCAACTGCCTCTAGAACCTTATTTCACTTAAACTTGTTTTTTCATTTATATGCCTATACTTTCTTTCTTACTTTGTTTCTTTCTTATTTTTTTCCTCTCCTCCCTCCTCTCTCTTTTCTCTCTTCTTCTTCTCCTCCTCCTCCTCCTCCTCTGTCCCCTCTTTCTCTTCTCCCTGTCTCTGTCTCTCCTCCTTGTTAGTACAACCATGAAGTAGTGCAAAGAGTGCTATATTTGGAGTCACCACCTGTAGTCACATCTCAGTTTTTTCAGTTCTTGTGTGACTTTGGACAAATCACTTAACTTCTTGGTCTCTCCATTTCCTATCTTCTAAAGTTAGTCAATTTAAATGGCCTCCTAGTTCCTTTCCATTTCTCCATCTAAAAAAAGCGTGTGTTGTCTTGGATATTATCCCCGACCCCAATTTCCCAAAATGAACCCAACATTCGCAGTGCCACCATAAACACTAATATCTGGAACTCTGTTTTCTTCCCAGATTCCATCAGACCAGGGGGAAATGGCTCTGAAAATGATGAAGATGATAACAGGACAAGAAATGAATTGAAATGGAAGTCAGCTAGCCTGGCCTCAGTAGCCCAGCACAGTGACACCTTGCTGAGTTGGGCAACAGAATAACCACTGAAGTGCAGGAGGCCTTTCTTTTAGACATCAAAAAATGAACTCTTTATTATGATCTGTGAAGCTTTGAATCAACGGACAGTTCTTCCTAAATTAAAGATTTTGCTGTGGCTGAAAGCCTCCCACAACTACCTTCCTAAAATGCCCTATGTTTAGGGTTGGGTTTGGGGTTTTTTCTTTTATTTCTTTGGAATTTGGGGGGGAGCAGTTGGCCTTTGTGGGGATTACAAGATGCCTAAGACCTTTTTTTATGGACCTGTTTTTGTCAAGATGAAGTTTCAAGTGTTTTTGTACTTCTTTAATGTAGCTAATCCTGATATTGTTTTTAAATTTGATATCTTTAATTAGTTATCCAAAATTCTTCCATTCCATCAAGTCATCATTTCAATACTGAAATCCACCCCTCAGACTTTTGTTTACATTTTAAAAAATATCAGCTGCTGCAGACACAGACTTCCAATCCAACAAGCATTTACTAAGCACCTACTATGTACAAAGCATTTTCTGACACTTAACAAATTTTCTATGTGGACCTGAAGAAGGAGAACAGACTCTTAACTTCCTCCTGTCTATTGAAGAAAGTTTTAATTCTGACATCACTGAACCATCACCAGCCTGGGATTCAGCCTCTCCTGCTACCTCCTTCCTGCCTGTCCTCTGTCTGCCATGACAGCACTCATCATTAGAATCTGCCCATAATCCCCATTTGATCTCTCTTCGTGCCTTGACTGTTAAAAATAAAAATGAAATGAGGATTTCACTACTTTGATCTTTTCTTTAACAACAATCTGTCCTCAGGTACTCAGGCAGGTGTAATTCTTATGTCTTACTTCATTGTTTGGAATGATAGGTTTCCCAGGCTTGCACTTCCAGGTAGGACTGATGCAGTATTGATTAATATGTTCTCATAGAACTCATTATCTTTCTCCTCCAAACACATTCTCCCAGAACCATAATCCCAGCATTATCTTTGATAATTCCACTTTCACTTACTCACTTTCTAGATCCATTCAGTTGTCAAATTTCTTTTTTTTTTCCTACCTCCACAAAACCTTTCATACCTATCCTCTTGTCTATTCCTATCCACTCAGGTGGCTAGACCCCTGATTCAGGTACTTAATTACTTCTTAACTAGGTTATTGAAACAGCTTCTTATATAGTTTCCCTGCCTCCAGTCTTTTCCCCAAACCAATTTATCATTCACAGAGTTGACAAAGTGTAGAGGGCCAGAACTCTGGAGAAGTATACTTGAAACAAGGTGTTAACTCAGTAGAATTGATGAGATGATGGTTCTCTAGTTCACATCTATACTTGGTACTTAGTATGGTGATGTAATGGTTCTCTAGTTCACACATATTCAGTATGCTATAATAATATAATTGTACTAAGGTATAGAAGGACTGAGAAAGACTGGAAAAGAGATGTTTTATTTTTGACCAGTCTCATGGTGGCTGTCCTGCCTTCATAACTTCTCCACTAAGACCAAGGACTCAGGCTGATCCTGGCTAGTCTAGACTTCCCCACAAAGTAGTTTTCCTAATGCACAGATCTGACTGAATAAATGCCAGTAACTCCCTATTATTCCTAGCCTCTAGGATCAAATGTAAAAGTTTAGTTTGACATTGAAAGCCCTTAAAAATCTCTCCTAATCCCAATCTTATCACTGGTTACTCTCCATATAGATTAAGACTCTGACAATTTGCCACCTACTTTCTCACATACAAATTTCCATCTCTCATCTCCATGCCTTTGCATCAGCTGTCTCCCATGCCTGGAATGTCTTCTGTCCTCTCCTTTGCCTATTAAAATATCTCCCTTTCTTCACAGTTCAACTCCAGCTCCAGATTCATCTACTTGAAGCCTTTCCTGATACAATTATTAGTGCCTTTCCCCCAGTACTTTATATGAATATATGTATATATTCAGATTTATCATCTTATCAATCTATCTAATCTATATATATCTTATTATCAATCTATATCATCCATTTATATATATATACGTATATATATGTAAGTGTATATATATATAATTTATGTATATCTTATCATTTGTCAATGTACTTATTAATATATCTATATCTTATCTGTCTTCTTTTGTTGTAAATGCTGAGGGTAGGGCCCTTTGTCTCTCTATCTTTGCTGCTTTTCATAGTGCCTAGCACATAGGTTTTTAATATCTGTGGGTGGATTTATTATAAAGTTTATTTTGTTTTGCCAAGTGAGGAACACTTGAAGTTATACCTTGCAGAGAAGATTGTAGTTTATGTAGAATATGGTAAAAGACAGTTTATTTCCATTTCAACAAGAATGTATTAAGTATCTGCTAAATGTATAGGACTACTTAAAGCAGAAATAACACAGACAAAAACAAAACACACCCTAACCTCAAAGCTCCAAGCCCCAGGAAATCTTTTCCCAGGAAAGTGAAAACTCTGAAGTTGTTTTGTTTTATTTTGTTTGCATTTCCAGTACTTAGAACATAGTAGGTACTTAAATATCAGTTCATTTGGAAATAAGCCATTGATTTTACATAAACCAAAATTTGCCTATTCAGCTTTAGTTTTATTATAGGACTTCATTAAAATCTAGCTAACCTTGTAAAACAAGCCTTGACCTCAAGGGGACATTCCTAGGACATATTCTGGATCTCTCTTTCTCTCTCTGTGTTTCTTTTCTGTCTTTTTCTGTCTCTTTCCCCCCTGTTCAAGCACTAATTATGTGCTTAATAAGTGTTTGTTGACTATAATTATTTTGTTAAATTTCATACTGAAAACAAATTATAATAAATTGCTGGTCATAAGAAAGCTTTTGAGACTGATTGGTATCTTTTTTTAATTAAAATTCAATTTCAATTATGTTCAATTCTGTGTAACCCATTTACATTTTTCTGGACAAAGATACTGGAATTCCATTTCCTTCTCCAGCTTATTTTACAAATGAGAAACTGAGGCAAAGAGGATTAAGTGACATGATCAGGATCACACAACTAGTGAGTATCTGAATCCAAATTTTAACTCAGAAAAATGAGTCTGCCTGATTCTGTGGCTAGCACTCTTATCTACTTCACTACCTACCTGTCCTTGTCTAAAGTCAACTGTAATTGTTGCCTTAGGTTTTCTGGGTCCTTAGAAAGAAAGAAATCTTTATTCATTTATTCATTCATAGTACTGATTTTTATGATTCCTAGAAAATGAATCTTCACTGAACCTGTTGTAATATGATTTTGTGGTCCCCCTGATTTTAGGGGCTTCTGTTCTAACAATAAGTCAGTAGTCCTAAATCTTCTGACTTTGGAGTCTGCCTCAGGAAACTCCCATGTCCAAATCTGTCTGATTCTGAATAGACTGCTCCTCAGTCAGATACTTCTGGCCTCAGTCCCACAGATCAAATTCCCGAGACAATAGTGAATAGATCATTCCTCAGTTCATTGCTGACTGTCAGATGGATCATCTGTTGGTCTTCTGGGTCAGAGAATTAACATGTCAATGATAGAAAGTTGGATAAAGGGGTCTCTTCTCTCTTAGGACTTTGGTAACTTCTTTTGGAATTTAGTCCACTTGTAATGGCATTACAATTACAATAAACTTTTCCATTTGACTAGGAAATGGTTCAAATCTGCAAATTCTTTTGAGACACTTCATGACACCAGTCTGTGACCCCAAATTTTTTGGATCCCTTTCCCAACCTTAAGAAATCCATGGAAAAATTCAGATTCAACAACTTTTAAGGTCACTCCTCTAGAAACTGTGCTTGGAATTAACACATTAGACATAGTCAGTAACCTCCCTAGAGCACCAGAACCTTTCTGTCAGATCTGTACTGCCCTTAGTTCCAGAAGCCATGACTATGTGATCTTCTTAAACACTAGTGCCCTCCTTCCCAAAACTACCGTTCAATTTAGCTTCTTTGTATTTAAACTATTTTCTCTTGCATATATATATGTGTATATATGTATATATATATGTATGTATGTATGCATTCCTCTCTTAGAATGTAAGCCCCTTGCAAGTAGGGATGGTTTCATTTTTTTATACTGGTATGCAGAAGTATGCTGATCAATGTTTAACAGGCAGGTCCCCACCAAAAAAAAAAACCAAAGACAAAAATAAAAACTATATACAAAAGACACTTCTTAAATTTAAACTGCATCATTAACATGTTCTCTATCTCTTTCTTCAGTCTAGACAATCTACAAATCAATACATTAAGCCTTGATTTATAGCATTTGTAGATTTCTGAGGTGAAATCCTCACACTGAAAATGCAATAGTCTGTTCTCACAAGCTAATGAGAACTGGCTCCAGGATACTACTTATAAGTATATAGCACACTGCCTAACACACAATAGTTTCTGAATAAATAGTTCTTGATTGATTGAGCGATGGGATTTCTTTGGATCTTGTTTTTCCACTGGTAAAATGAGGCATTTGGACTAATGATCTCTAATGCTCCTTACAATTATAAATGTGTGATCCTTTCTTGGTCTTTTTTCTTATTTCTTCACTTTCCTCAATTCACTCTACTCTGCCTACAATTTCTCACAAATCTCTTTTGTATTATTGTGTTAATTTATTTTCCCCCAATTACATATTAAAAATATTAATTTTTTAAAAAATCTTGAATTCTAAATTCTTTCCCTCCTTTCCTCACTTCTCCCCTCCCTGAAATGGTAAGCAATTTGATCTAGGTCATACATCACAGGTCTCTTTTGTCCAGACCTAGATCTTCAATCTGCACATGAGTGGTATCCCATTTGTTTCCCTTCCTACTGTTCACCCACAAAAATTACTTTATCGAATTTCCCCCTGTCTGACTCCATTCTGATGGTACAATCTCCTCCTTGATGGTAAACAACAATCCTGACCTCCAGGAGAAATTCCTCTGTGACTCAGGACCTAGTATATTATATTACAATTTGAGGTTTGTATATTGATCCTGACATCTCTGTTTAGAAGAATAGTAAATCATATCTTTGGCTCCCATGTATTTTAATTGTTGTTTAAGTGAATTCATTTAGATAATGTCTTCCCATTGGTTACAGGGTTAAAGGTTTCTCAGAAATGCCCAGATCTTTGAAAGTCAATTGAGAATATGGGTTCATAAATCATAGACTGCTGAAGAAAATCATCTAGTCCATTCCTCTCACTTTAGAGATATGGAAACTGTCTCCTATAAACAGAAGATCGTTACTTAATAGGCCTTTAATAATTGCTTGCTGTTGTTAGTGGCAGAAATAAAGGGGAATGATGGATGTCTGTTTACCTCAATTTAAGTCAAATGCATTACTGCCCTAACTTTAGTGTGAGTGCTAAAAATCATTTTTGGTCTTGATTTATGATTTCATTGATAAAAGAACTTCAGGTGAGGAAAAACCCTCAAACAGTGCAGGATTTTTAGAGAATTGTTTGGGTCACTGAGAAGTAGTGATTTGATGGGCTCATATAACCACCAGGACTCAGAGATGGGACTTGATAAAAATAGATATTCCAAAATTAAATACAAGAGAAATAAATAAAAGATATTTCACTGCTACATAAAATATGTGGATAACTAAAGCAAAAGCCCTGATATTTGGGTAATTCAAACCATGGAAGTTAAAATCTCAATATATAAAGGGAAACTTTTTATATCCTTTTTGTCCTAATGGACTTTCTTGTTATAAGGAATCCCAATAAGAAACTCCAACTCAAGCAGATTGACAACAGTTCCGCAACTCATAGTTGTTGCATGTTGAGAAATAATGGCACAGAGAGACTAACTGATTTGCCTGGATCACACAGCCAGTCACAGACAAACTTGAACTTTGGTTATAGAGTCACATAAGCATTGCTCTCTGTATACTACTACATCCTGCTACATCTCTTGACTCTTTTCAGTTAATGTAGCTAATCAAATGGATTATAAAGTGTTGAATAGCACAACATTTTTAAAAATTAATTTTATAATTATAACTTTTTTTGACAGTACATATGCATAGGTAATTTTTTTTTTTTTTTACAACATTATCCCTTGTACTCCCTTCTGTTCCAAATTTTTCCCCTCCTTCCTTCCCCCCACTCCCCTAGATGGCAGGCATTCCCATACATATTAAATATCTTATAGTATATCCTAGGTACAATATATATGTGGATAGCACAACATTTTTCTTTCAAAGAGCTACATCTAACACTAATTCCAATAGCCTCTTCTATGCAGGCTATCGTTACAGTTACTGTGGCTTTAAGAGTCATATGGAATATTGAGGATTTGGCAGATGGGTTAATAGTTTTTGAGAGACTGAGAAGACAGAGTAAATGGAGACAGTTAGGAGCATAGGATAGTTTCCCTCTCAGACTTGTGGAGGAAGAAGGAATTTGTGACCAAAAGAGAACTAGAGATCATTATTGATCACAAAATAGAAAATTTTGATTACATCAAATTAAAAAGCTTTTGTACAAACAAAACTAATGCAAACAAGATTTGAAGGGAAGTAACAAATTGGGAAAATATTTTTACAGTTAAAGGTTCTGATAAAGGTCTCATTTCCAAAATATATAGAGAACTAACTCTATAAGAAATCAAATCATTTTCCAATTGATAAATGGTCAAAGGATATGAACAGACAATTTTCAGATGATGAAATTGAAACTATTTCCACTCATATGAAAGAGTCTTCCAAATCATTATTGATAAGAGAAATGCAAATTAAGACAACTCTGAGATACCACTGCATACCTGTCAGATTGGCTAAGATGACAGGAAAAAATAATGATGAATGTTGGAGGGGATGTGGGAAAACTGGGACACTGATGCCATTGTTGGTGGAGTTGTGAAATAATCCAACCATTCTGGAGAACAATTTGGAACTATGCCCAAAAAGTTATCAAACTGTGCATACCCTTTGAGCCAGCAGTGCTACTACTGGGCTTATATCCCAAAGAAATATTAAAGAAGGGAAAGAGACCTGTATGTGCCAAAATGTTTGTGGCAGCCCTTTTTGTAGTGGCAAGAAACTGGAAGATGAATGGATGCCCATCAATTGGAGAATGATTGGGTAAATTGTGGTATGTGAATTGCTGGAACTCTTGTCTTCCCAGAAATCAGCCGGAGTCAGGCTAATCAAAAGTCTTTATTCTTAGTCTTTTGAGGTCCCCTTTAGGGGATTAGAACTAGTAATCTCCACACCTCCTTCCTCTCTCTCCACCGCCAAGAGAATGACTCAATTTCCTCCTCCTCCACCCCTTTTTTGGCCCACCAATCGAGCCAGCACAGAATAGTTGGGGAGGGTCATCCTTCAAACATGTTAATAGAGAATTGTCCAATTGGCAATTAGTCTCACGTGCTCCGTTATCCAAGTGCATTTGCTCAGTTCTAGCCCTTTACAATGAATGTTATGGAATATTATTGCTCTGTAAGAAATGACCAGCAGGACGAATACAGAGAGGCTTGGAGAGACTTACATCAACTGTTGCTGAGTGAAATGAGCAGAACCAGAAGATCACTATACACTTCAACAACAATACTGTATGAAGATGTATTCTGATGGAAGTGGATGTCTTCAACAAAGAGAAGATCTAATTCAGTTCCAATTGATCAATGATGGACAGAATCAGCTACACCCAGAGAAGGAACACTAGGAAATGAGTGTAAACTGTTTGCACTTTGCACTTTCTTCCCAGGTTATTTTTACCTTCTGAATCCAATTCTTCCTGTGCAACAAGAAATTCAGTTCTGCACACATATATTGTATCTAGTCGAAAAGAAACTATAAGAAAATAAGAGGAAAAAATAAGAACAAAAACTTTCTTGAGAGAATTGTTTAACTTATACCACAAAAGAAAGGAAATAAGCATTAAAATGCTAAGCGTTTTCATAACATTTGATCATCACAGCAACTCTGTGAGACAGATGCTATTATCATTCCCATTTTACAGTAAAGAAAACTAAGTTAAACAAAGGTTGAATCTTGTCCTTAGTCACACAGCTATTAAGTGCTTGAGGCCTAGGGTCAGCTTTGAACTTAACCCCAGCACTGCATTCATTGTACTATTTCCTCTAGACACTACATAGAAACATTATAAAGAGAAGTTATTTTTTTCAATGATTCAAGATATTTTAAAAAATAATTTTATTATTTTCAAAAAATATGCAAAGATAGTTTTCAACATTCACTCTTGCAAAATCTTACACTCCAAATTTTTCTCCCTCCCTTTCACCCCTTCTTAGACAACAAGTAATCTAATATATGTTAAATATGTACAATTATAAAGAGAATTTAATGAGATATCTATTAAGAGTAATGGCTTAAAAGAAACTAGAGAAGACAGAAAGATGAAGAGAATTTCTTTCCTGGTGGAACTGTTTTAACCTTTATCTTATAAAAAGGATAATGAGAAAACTTGAGAAGATATTTTAATTGGTATTCTGAGTGAACTAGATGTTTGGACTGTATTTTCTGAAATGACAAGGATTCATCTGCAGTGATTGTTTGAGATGACTCTGACTATAATCTTTCTCACAGCTGAAACATGGTAAAAATAATCATAAATTATTGTAAATAATTGCCCATTTTTGTGTCTTTGCTTTGTTAATAATGTATTCGTAACGTAATACCATCAGCATTTACTTATTCTTAGATTAAGGGTTTTGATATAGAAATATGAACATTAATATATGAGGAGTTTCTCAAATTGATTAAATAAATAGGAGAGTTAACACTGTACTAGTTGGAGAGCTAATCTCAAAATCAAAGAAACCTACTTTCAAGGCCCTGTTCTGACACATAAATATTGTGTGTTCCCAAGTAAGTCATCAAATTCTCAGTGCTTTAGTTTAGCCAATACTTTTAAGAATACAAGTTACAGGGGGCAGTTAGTTGTTGCAGTGGATAGAACACCAGCCCTGAAGTCAGGAAAATCTGAGTTCAAATTTGGCCTCAGACACTTAACATTTCCTAATTGTGTGATCCTGGGCAAGTCATTTAATCCCAAATGCCTCAGCAAAAAAGAAAAAAAAAAAAAAAGGAATATAAGTTGGTGTGATAGATTTGGTTCTTTTCAAACAATGAGGTGATTCAGGCCAATTCCAGTTGACTTGTGATGGAGAGACTTATTTGCATTCAGAGAGAGGATTATAGGGACTAAATGTGGATCACAAGATAGTATTTTCACTTTTTAGCACTCTCATAATTCTGAATTTTAGGGTAATATTCAAAGTGTTCCCTGGATTACCCTAAAATTCAGAATTATGAGAGTGAATAGGGTTTTATATATCAAAGCAGCGAGCTGACAGGTGACCTAATGTGGATAAAAAAGCAGCAGCACTGGGATTAGGGAAGCCTCTTGGGGAACAGAAAACCACAGTAATGCCCATGAATGCAATAATTCTAAGTAAACATGGCAGTTCTGACTGAGTATGCCCCAAGGGTGATGATATCTGTAGTATGTAGAGGGCCAGAACTCTGTACAAGTATACGTGACACAAGGGGTTAACTCAGTGGAACTGATGAGATGATTGTTCTCTAGTTCACATATATACTTAGTACTTAGCATGGTAATGTAATGATTCTCTAGTTTACACATATTCAGAATACTGTAATGATATAGTTGTAATAGGGTATTTAAACTGAGGACAAAGTCAGACTCAGCGGAGACTGATTGAGACTGGCAGACTGCTAGACTGCTGGAAGAGACTGGGTCAGACTAAGACTGGGTTAGATTATGACAGACAATAAAGACTTTGGACTCTATTCTTGTCCATTCTCATGGGGAGAATCCTGCTGAGACCAAGCCCTTCCTAAGGACCTCCAGAAAGCTACATTTTGATGCCCCAACAAGGACTTAAGGATCTACACTCAGCAGTTCAATTAGAGAAGTTCCCATGACCTGGAAATAAGGTGAGTATAAAAATAGACAAGCAGGAAACTTTGGTAAGAGCTAACTAGTCACTTTCGCTTTTTAGCTGAAATGGGGCAAATACTAAGAAAAGAGTCTCCCCCACCCTGAGGAAAATATGCAGAATGCATAGTTAGGTTAATAAAGAAGCAAGGTTTGTTGGTAACTTAGAAGCAGATCATTGGACTCTTCAATATATTAGAGTATACATCTCCTTGGCTCTCTAAGGAAGAAAAATTAGAGCCAGATATGTGGGAACTAGTGGGAGAGCAAGTAATTGAATATTGTGAAACCATGGGTCCTGATTCAATTCCTGAGAGAGTTTCTAGAAGTTCAGTACTCCAACATGATCAATCAGCTGAGAAGAACCTGATTGGGGAAAGAGATTATAATTGGGGAGAATAGAATTATATGCAGCTGGGACTACTGAGATACCCCCCTGAAGAGGTGAAATCTGTCTCTGTCGGGCCTATGGATTCTTTGCCTCCAGGCATAGTAGGCTTGACCATTATATCTCCTGAGAGTGCTTACAAAACAATGTCCATCCACACACTGATTTAGGAAACTGGGGAATGTGTAGATAATATCCCAGTCACTAATACAGGTAAACATATTACCCAGGAGAAGCAGTAGCATCAGATTTATTGATACAGACTCTTAATAAGCAATCTGATGATATTTGCCCAGATTTTGACTCTCAACAACAGAATCCAGGAATATTCTGGACTTCAACTGTTATAGATCGGTCGATCAATGCTCACTATCTAAATAAATAGCACACCATTGAAAGGGTTGGTAGATACAGGTACAGATCATACAGTCATTAGAGGTGCCAATTGGTCCTGTCACTGGCCAAAAATTAAGGCCTATATGTCTGGCGTAGGAGGATCAATAACAGCTGAAGTTAGTGCTACCCCTTTGAGATGGACATTTGAAGGTGAAACAGGAGTTTTTACTCCTTTTGTAGTTGGAAAAATCCCTATCAATCTATGGGGAAGAGACATCTTACAACAGTTAGGATTATAATTGAGTACTTCAGCTTTTTAGGCAGGGCTGCTGTTGAAGGCCTGCCTAAACTTTCACCTATTCCCATTCAATGGAAAACTGATACACCATTTTAGGTAGAACAGTGACCCTTAACTAGTGAAAAAATTCAGGTCTTATTAGATATAGTACAGGAGCAACTTGACCAAGGACACTTACAACCTTCTCTAAGTCCTTGGAATTCCCCTGTATTTGTTATAAAAAAAGAAATCTGGAAAATGGAGGATGTTGACTGATTTAAGAAAAGTAAATAAATAGGTGGAAACTATGGGAATTCTTCAGCCTGGATTTTCATCACCTACTCAGTTGCCTAGAGAATGGCCTCTTTGGGTTATAGACATTAAGGATTGTTTATATCCCTCTGAATAAGGAGGATATGAAAAGATTTGCCTTTTCAGTTCTCAGTGTTAATTTAGCCAAGCCTTATAAAAGATATGAATGAACATAGCCCTACTATGTGTCAAATGTATATTGCTGCAGCTCTTACTCCAGTAAGAAAAGCATTTTCCAAAATTATATTATTATATTACATGGATGATATCTTAGGGTGTGTACGTGAAGAGCAAATGTTAGAAGCATGTCTATAAAAGACCATACAAATTGCATATAACTCCAGAAAAAATTCAAAGACATGCTCCTTTTCAATATTTAGGATTTGAAGTATATTCTAAGGTGCTTACAGTACAAAGACTTTCCTTAAGAACAGAGAAGTTGAATACCTTAAATGACTTTCAGAAATTGATAGGAGATATCCAATAGATGCATCTAGTGTTAGGCTTAACTACCTATCAATTACAACCATTTAAGACATTTATAACATTTTAAGGAGAGATGCTGCTTTAAATTCACCACACCAGCTTACAAAAGAAGGCTCAAGAGGCTTTGAGAGAAGTGTATCCAGTGTGATTGAAAGAGTTACTCAAAAACCCTTGGAAATATCAATTTTCGCTACAAAAGAGGCACCTACAGCAGTCCTTCATCAAGGACACAGTGTGATAGAGTGGGAGAACCTCCCAGCACAATTATACCAAAGCCTTACTCCTTACTAGTGCTTGTGGCTAGAATCCTATTAAAGGCCATTAAGTGAGCAGTACAATTATCTGGGATAAGCCCTGACAAGATATATACCTTTTATACCAATGCACAAAATTAATGTATGCTATGAAACCATCCCAGAGTGGCAAATTTTTATTGACCACAATTCCAAATTTTACACATGGGTCTCCATTAAAGATATCCTGACTATTACGTAATTGGCAATGGATTTTTAAGGAAAAGGTCTCTAAGATTCCTCTTAAAGGACCAACTATTTTTACAGATGCATCCAAACATAACATTTGTGCTGTATACTCTCATGACTTAACTATAAAGAGATTAGTCAGAACTCCTTTTCAGTCCACTCAGCAGAATGAATTGTATGCAATCACTTATTATCCAGGAGATATAAATATAATATCTTATTCAACTTATTCAGTAGGTGTGGTACAAAGAATTGCCACAGCCCAAATAAAAGTTGTAGCCTCTAATATATATTAGCTCTTTAAGGAACTTCAAGAGCAAGTGAGAATGCATCCAGGTAAGATTTATATCTTGCATGTCCACTCTCATACTGGACTTCCAGATCCTGTTTTTTTAATGGAAATTCAAAGGTAGATCACCTTCAAACCATATTAGCCAATATTCCTTTATTTCACCTAGCCCAAGAATCTCACTCTAAATATCATCATGCTTTTCAAGTATTACATTTATAATTTGGGATAACAAAAGAGGAAACTAGGAGCACAGTAACAGCCTGTACAGTTTGCCTTCCTTTCCATGCTCCTATGCTCCCTCCAGGGAAGAACCATCGTGGTTTGAGACCCAATGAAATTTGGCAGAAGGAAGTGATCCATTATAAATCTTTTGTTCGTCTGTCTTTTATCCATGTTGTAGTAGATACCTTTTCAGGATTTACTTTTGCAATACCAGCCTCAAAAAAAGACTGACTGAGTAGTCATTAAATTCCTTATACAAGCTTTTGCAATCATGGTTGTGCCACAAGCAATAAAAACAGATAATGGACCTGCATATACTTCTAAATATTTTGTACACAGTATCAGATTTTACACACCACTGGCATACCTTTTAATCCTCAAGGACAGGCAATAGTAGAGAAGAGAAACAGAGACATCAAGACACACCTTCAAAAACAAAAGAAAGGGGAAGCCACAGGCAACTCTAGAGAACTTCTAAATTTAGCTCTTTATGAAAATAATTTTTTGATTTTTGATAAAGATGCACTAGATCCAGCAGACAGGTTTCATAACCTGCCAAAAGGGCAGTGTTCACTGCCAGCAACTCCACTGTCTTTAGATAATCGCCAGGTGATGTGGAGAGATCCAGAAAGTGGTGAATGGAAGAGACCAAATAGGTTAACTATTTGGAGGAGAGGGTTTGCTTGTATCTCTACAGATGGAGAAGGAATCAGATGGGTGTCAACAAGCCATATTCACCTTGTCCATTGGAGAAAGACAGAAAAGGATAAGACCCTTGAAATCAAGGAAAGGACCCAAGAAACATCAGATGGTTCTATCTCTGACTACAAGTGCCACTGAAAAAGCATGATTGTAAACATCAAAAATTGTTGATGAGACTACTTCAGGACTTCAAAAACTACAGGAATCACTGGATTCTCTGACATGTGAAGTAATGGACAATAGATTGGTTTTGTACTATCTCTTGGCTGCTGAAGGAGGTATATGTGTGATTGTTATTTATATATCCTGCTTCTAGGACTTATGGAAATCTTTTATAATTTCATGCTGATTCATATTGTTTGTTACATCACTACTTGCATTTATAATTCCTCATGTTGATTCATATTGTTTGTTACATCACTACTTGCATGTATAATTCCTCATGTTGATTCATATTGTTTGTTACATCACTACTAGCCTGTGTTATATTACTATGTGCTTCTGTAATACCTCCCATGCTGATGTATTTATGTATACCTATTTCAAGGCCAGAGGAAACCTGCTAACAATATCTGGTTTGGTGTTCTCACCTCCCTGAGAAGCCAGGGAGAGGGTGATCACCTCCTTTTTTGGTGATTTCACCTTTCTTCCAGAGAAGTCAGGGAAGACATGACCACCTATGTTCTAAAACAAAAGAAAGTGGGAGATGTAGAGGGCCAGAACTGTGGACAAGTATACTTGAAACTCACTGGAATTGATGAGATGATTGTTCTTTAGTTCACATATACTTAACACTTAACATGGTGATATAATGGCATTCTAGTTCACACATATCAGTGTACAGTAATGATGTAATTGTAATAGGGTATTTAAACTGGGGACAAAGTCAAACTCGGGAGTGGGGGTGGGGGGAGACTGGTTGAGACTGTCAGATTGTCAGACTGCTGGAGGAGACTGGGTCAGACTGAGACTGGATCAGACTATGACAGACAATAAAGTCTTTGAACTCTATTCTTGTCCATTCTCATGGTGTCTCTCCTGCTGAGACCAAGGCCCTTCCTGAGGACCTCCAGAAAGCTAGCCCAGACATGACAGTAGTACCTTAAGCAGAGAAGCACCATAGAGGATGTCATCAAAGATTATGTCATATGTCACCTCTTACATGTAAACTTCCTATTACTGGAGCTTTTAGTAGTAACATTCCTTCAAAAAAATATTGTATGTATTTTTCATATACAGTATACCTACTTATATGTGTATAATGCATTGGTATGATGCTAAGGGTTGTTCAACTATTCCCTATTTATTTCCCCACTTTACTATCAACTCATTGCCTGGATGAGTTTCCCATATAAACATTCTCTCTCTGCTCTGGGAAGTTGTAATAAAAGGATCTATATTTTTTTCTATTTTTAGCTCTGAATACCCAGCCAGAAACAATACTCTGGCAAAACACTTCAGTTTTAAATTTGTCTCTTTTTTTCTTTTCTTTTGTTTTTTGGCTGAGGCATTTGGGGTTAAGTTACTTGCCCAGGGTCATACAGTTAGGAAGTGTTAAGTGTCTGAGACCAGATCTGAACTCAAGTCCTCCTGACTTCAGGACTAGTGCTCTACCCACTGTGCCACCTAGCTGCCCTGTCTCTTTTTTTCTGTCTCTGGAAATGGCTCCTCTCAATTATCTCCTTTTAACTACAATCACACTAAGTATATCCAGACTAGCAAATGCTTATAGCTAACACTGTTTCATAAAGTCAAAATAAATATTAAGAAAAAAATAAATTTTTATGATAGAATTATGATAGAATACTGCTTCTAGGGGAAACAGCAATAATTGGAAGGTTCCCTGACTTCTGTTATAACAATGTCAGTTCTTCTAAAGTTTTCTGGCTTTGGAATCTATAATCCCAAGGTTCCCTCCATGCCCCCCAACCTTGGAGTATTATTGTTCTGGCAACCTGTCTGTCAATGATTGTAAAAATTTTCTCACCTAGGGATATAACAATATTTCTTCCCTTAGACTTTAGGGAAGATATATTAGTGATCCTGAGACTCTAGAGAGTCTTATGGCTTTGGAATCTGTGATCATGATATCTCCCCCACCATCCCCAACCTTAGAATACTATTATTCTGACAATCTGTCAATGATTCTGAAGTCTTCTGGCCTTAGTAATAATTCTAGATCTGCATTAGGGATAACTAAATTCCTGAGACCACTTCTCAGTTCTACCTCTAAGCCATAAAATTAGTATATCTATAACATGAAGAACAAGATAAATTTGTCTCCTTGGTCTAGGTTCTTTGCTGTTTTCAAATTTAGCCTTTTTCAATTGGCTACAATTACAATAAACTTTGCCCCTCGACTTGGATATGGCTTCAAGCCTGCAAATTCTTTTGAAACACCTGCAATACTGGTCTGTGACCTCTAACCTTTTGGGGTCCCTTTCCAACTTCTACATTTGGTGGTCTGAAATGGGGACTGGTTTGAGTCCCTCCTTGTCAAGGTAAGCCCCGCAATTTTTTTCTCCCTCAATCCTATAGTTGTGACTCACCAAGCCACTGGGAAAAGGCTTGTGTGGTGGTCATGAACTCCATACTTAGTAAGTTTTCCTTGACTTGGGACACCCAGACTTGGAAATTCTTGCAATTTTTGACAAAATTCTAGGGATGTTTTGCCATCTTTTCACCTTCTCTGGGACACCAGAGGAGATGAAGTGCTATAGGATGGTTTTGGGCAAAATTTTATGGCTTTTGGCAAAGATGGGTCAATTAATTTTAATGTAATTTTTATCTGTGTCTACATCTCCATGCAGAAAGTCTGTGTCATGTTTGCTCTGTGAGCTAGATTCTGTTACCTCAAAAGATTTAAATTGAAACCAGCAAGAAAAAAACTTCTATGCTGTAGTTAGGATTCTGGGAAGATTTCTTAAAAAAAACTAACTTTTTCCTGGAATTGGAAGGTTCCCTGACCAAGCTGGGGACTACACAAAAAGTTAATTAATTAAAATTAAAATAACATCTTAGTAGATTCTCAAAGTTTTGAGAGCTATGATTAAGAAGTTTGGCAATTAGTCATTTTAAGATTGCAAGAAAAATTCCTGAAACATTAGGGATAATTCTAGGAATTTACACCATTCTGAAAGAAAAAAACAAATTAGGTAAATAGCAACTTTTTGCTAACCCTTTCTTGACTCCTATCTTGTACAGAGTCCCTTCTGCTCCTTCGGGAAGGTATCCTAGAAGGTATTAAGGGGGTCTCTTCCCTCCATTCCCCAGAATCCTGAGCATATCTCAGTTGTGGGGATTGCTAACAAGATCAATATAGCCCAAGTCCCTATGTTTGCTAACTCTTCTCATCTCAAATCAGATTAAGAAAAGAGAATGCTAAAGTATTATAGGGAAACTCAAATTCTGCCTCACCTGTAAAAATATTGTATGTGGGGATCCCACAGAACCTTGCCTAAACACCTTCCTAACCCAGCTTAGGGTAATTGAGATCCATGGCTTCAAAGCCAGCCTTCCAAGCCAGCCTTCCCTAAGCCCTGGCAACTGAAACTACCGTTAAAGGGGGATACTAGCATCAGTCACCCCAGCCTTTAGCAGGTCCTGTCCAGCAACTGCCTAGAAATAACCCAGGTGCCCCTGGCAGCACCCAGCATGGCAGTGTGAAGTGAGAAAGTCAGTCAGGCTCTGCATTTGGTAAGCCCACCATTCTCTGTTTCAGTTGTGGATATGTATTAGCTTATGAAATTTATGACAAAGTACCTTATCTCTGCCCAGTTTTATGATTTGTAAAGAGAAATAATAATTGTTGTGAAGATCACATGGTTGCCAAAGTGTTTAGAAAAACATGGTATACTGCTTTACTGGATATAGTTGCTTTATATTTGATAACTTTATATGTTTTTAGATGTGACTAACAGATAAATAATTTCTATCTCTATGAAAAGTAATTTGGACATTTGTTATTTGAGATATGATAGTAAAAATAATTTTTAAATGACCTCTAATGAAAGCCCACTAAAGGGATATGTAAATTGTTAACTATTTGCCCTGATAGTATTAGCAGAAGATTTAAGAGTTTGGGAACTTTAGGAAAACAGAAAAACAGTTTGCTACTACTAAAAACTCTGGAACCAAACAGCCTGGGTTTAAGTAATTAGAGTCAGACTTCTGAGGGCCCTGTCAGTAAAAACTGGCACCTTTTTCTGGCTCACAAAAGAGAAATGATTTGTGTGAATTGGAAAATAACCAAATGGCAATTCAGTTTGTCTAGAACATTTAATCAGAATCTAAGGAATTTCATTAAATAAAGTTAAGACCATTTAAAAATCTGTTCTATCTCAACTTTAAGAATTATCTTGTTGTCTCCCTAAAACAAGAAGGAAACTTATTTAAGGGAATAGAAATCTGGCTATTAGGATTAAGTTATTAATTAAGTTATTTGGAATTATTGTCATCATGTTAAACCTAAAATTGGTAATTACTGTGTGTGGAACAAGAGGGATGAGGTGAAAGCCTTACTAATTCATCTCCAAGTATGAGGTATGCAATATCTTTCCCCCCTTTACAGAGTAGGGGGAGGTATCAAATAGCACAACTCATGAAAACATTAAGAATAGTTGGGGTACGTTTGCACTATTGCCTTTCTACCCAGGTTACTTATACCTTCGGAATCCAATTCTTACTGTGCAACAAGAAATTTGGTTTTACACACATATATTGTACCTAGGATATACTGTAACACATTTATTATATATGGGATTGCCTGTCATCTAGGAAAGGGAAGAGAGGGAGGGAGGGGAAAATCTGAAAAAGTGAATACAAGGGATAATGTTGTAAAAAAAAAATTGCCCATGCATATGTTCTGTCAAAAAATATTATAATTATAAAATTAATAATAAAAAAAAAAAGAATAGTTGGGGTGATATGTGACCCTGGGCAAGTCACTTAACCCCAATCGCTCAGCAAAAAAAAAAAAAAAAAAAAAAAAAAAATAGAATGGTTGGGGTGGTCAATAGCAAGCTCAGTCCTTTTTCTGAAGTCTCTGTCAATTCCCCTTAATTTGTAAACTTGCCAGTTTTCTTGAAACCATAAGGGTAAGCAAGGTCATTAGCCCTGAAAAAATGAGCCTGTTTAGTAATTATAGTTTCTAAACAAGGAATATGTTTACTAAGAATCTATAAGCTCATATCATGATTGATCCTTTGCACTAGGATAAATTTATGTATTTATTTATTTTTTTACATGTTAAAATATATGTTAAATCTAATATGTGTAAACATATTTATACAATTCTCTTGCTGCACAACAAAAATCAGATCAAAAAGGAAAGTAAATGAGTAAGAAAACAAAATGCAAGCGAACAACAACAAAAAGAGTGAGAGTGTTATGTTGTGATCCACATTCAATTCCCACAGTCCTCTCTCTGGGTATAGACAGCTCTTTTTGTTACAAGATGTTTGGAACTTTCATCAGTCATCTTATTGTTGGAAAGAGTTACACTCAACAGAATTGATCATCATATAATATTGATGTTGCCATGTACAATGATCTCCTGGTTCTGTTCATTTCACTTTGCATCAGTTCATGTAAGGCTCTCTAGGCCTCTCTAAACCAGGATAAGTTTAAACATATAAAAGATGTTAAATAAAATTTTCATATGTGTAAGTAATGGTAAATTTTGATAATGTATCTGGCCCTAAGATATGACGAGTAGAATTTGCCATTAGAGATAAAATCTCTTAATACAATAATTGATCATTTTTGGAGTTTTGTATTTGGTTGCTTGATCATTATGTCAGTGACCCACCATTTGAGAGAATGCCATAAATTACTCAGAGTAATGGCTCCCTGAATTGTCATAGGTGGACATCTTATCTGGGCAATTGCTTAGAGGACACCCTAACCTCTGCTTAAAGTGGGATCTTTCTGACTCAGTTTGCCAGTTCTGTTTCTTTGTTTCCCCACCTGATTATTCCTGAGTCTGGCTATGAAATGGAATTATTACTACATGATTGGTTGTGAAAAAGAGGATGCTTTATCCTGTCATGTGCTCTCAGGCTGAAGCCTGATTGATACTATCATAATTATGTCCCTGCTTTTTTCCCCTTATAGCAAATTTCTGTAATCAGAGCAAATGGTCAGTAGAAACCATGAGCCCAATATAAGTATTGCAGGGGATACTGTAATGGTTTTCTACCTTAGATCTTAAAGATACTTTCTTTTGCATATCATTGTACAAAGATTCACAATTTCTTTTTGCCCTTGAAGGAGCAACTCTAAGGAAATCTAACCCCCACCAATTAACATGAGCAGTCATGTCCATAACATGGAGGTAGCTCAGGGCTTCCATGACAGCCCTCACATATTTGGACAGGCCCTGGCTGTCCAGTATGTAGATGATATCTGCAGCCCTATTTGAGAAGTTTCTCTGGCTACAGTAATAAAAACCCTGACCCAGGGCAAAGAAGTTTCTTTGTCTAAAGGCCCACATTGCCTATTAGTCTGTTAAGACCCTTAAAACTAATCTCTTGCCCTAGCCTTAGCCCTAAAGCCTTTTACACTGAATATTGATGGAAAGTGGGGCCAGGGCCTAGGGGTCTCCACTCAGTCCCTGGGACTCTATCCCAGAACCCTTGTTTACTTCTTTGTCTTCAAGATGACCCTCCTGCCTTAGAGCAGTGGCTGCCATAGCCCTTCTAATTGGGGACACCTCTAAGCCTACCCTAGACCAACCATTGTATGTTTCTAACCCCACATCAGGTTCAGAGCTGGACTCATGTTTCTAGAATTAAAATCGCTACTACTCCTGTTACTTCTCCCTGAGATATTCCTGAATATTCCTGTGAACCTATAGGGGACCTGAAATTGCTCTTCTGCAGGAATCTTGGAAACACACTAGATAGAGAAGGGTGAAATTGTCTGTGTCCTTCTCTCCCTCATTCTAGCTTTCTTTCTTTCTTGTTTTTTCTACTTTTTCCAGATGTACTTTTAACAACTGCTTCTGGTTTCACTCTATGGGCTCCTGCCAGTGGGGAAATAATTCCTTGATCCTTAGTCAGTCTAGGGAACTCCAGGGGCAGTAGGGGCATTCAGGATTGTTGGGTGTGCATCCTCAAGGCAGTCCACATGCGACCTGATGTAATATTTGCTAAGACCCCATTCCCAAATGTCACCATCCCCACCCTGGATGCCACCCCATTTGTACTAGCTAACCCCTTTAGGGGAATAACTTTAACCTGACTAATCCCTATTTTATTGCTGGAAAGGATCTGTCACCCATATATCTCAACACCTATATCACAGGTACAGTAATGACCCATAATGGCCGTGTTTACAACCCAGATATTAGGACATTGATTTGTACCACTAATACTGTCAGAACAAGTAAGTTCTTTGCCTACTTGCCTCACACCTGCCACAATTTCACTTCACCAACTTGTATTAGCTGTTAGGGTGGGTCAAGGGCTTGCTGTACCTACAACTATGAACCATCCCTTGAAATAATTGTAGGATATCCATTCAAAAATTATTCTGACAAATTCAGTCATAACACTTCTATGCTATCTTCCTTGAAGCTGCTTCATAACCTTCTGAGAACTAACCTTCCTATTAATAGATTTATTTTCTCCAGACTCCAAGCTATGAACTTCCAATTATTTGTTCACCCAGAATACCATCAGCTAACTGATTCTGACATTCATCATCCCCTAGATGCTGCTTCTGCCATCTTCAAGTTGTGTGCTTCCTCTCCTCAGTTTGAATCTCACTAAGCAAGGACCACTCTACGCCCCTTATCAGCATGAAGCAGTTCCAGAAGATGAGATCTCCATCCCTTAGTCCCAAATAAATTTGGGGTATGACTGCTTGAGAGGGGAAATGATGGAATATAGCTTCTAGGGGAGACAACAATAATTTTAAGATTCTCTGACCTTAGAGTGCTTCTGTTCTAACAATTTTCAGAGATTCTAAAGTCTTCTGGCTTTAGGGTAAGTCCTAAGATCTAGGGCTCATTTATGTGGAAATAAAATACTTACCTTGTGCATTGTTTGTTTGAAGTGCAAACTCAAAAATAGCTTATATTTATGTAGTTTTACTTTATCTTACTTGGTATTTAAAACAATTCCCTGAGATAGGAATGCAAACATCATTGTTACATTTTACAGGTGAAAAAACTGAGCATCAGTAAGAAAGAAATACCTTACCCAAGACCACCTACCTAGGAAATGGCGCAGTTTTGATTTAAACCTAGTCTTTTAAGTTACTGGTCCCTCATTCTTCCCACTGCACCAGGTTGCCAAAAAAAAAAAAAAAACAAAACAAAAAAACAAAACAAAACAAAACAAAAAAAAAAACGAACAGCTGTATCTTTTAGCTGAATTGGTCAAAACCAGATATTTCTCTAAGGTGAAAACGAGAGACAATAATCAAAGATTTTTTACATTGAAGACAGTGAGAATAGGAGCAGCTTTTCAAAACTTTTAGAGTTGGA
This sequence comes from Sminthopsis crassicaudata, assembly GCF_048593235.1. NCBI lineage: Eukaryota > Metazoa > Chordata > Mammalia > Dasyuromorphia > Dasyuridae > Sminthopsis > Sminthopsis crassicaudata. The sequence goes on from NC_133620.1 coordinate 363,674,025, forward strand.
CCCTGGGTTATTTCTTTTGTCATTTAAATAGTTGATCTGACATTTAACTCTAGTTTACAAATCAAGGCTTAAAGAGACCTAAGTCTCTTGGACAATATTCTATAGGCAATGGTGCCAGAATTAAGTGGATTTCCAGCATTAAGAGAAAGAAATGATAAAAGATGCTTTTTAAAAATTGTTTTTATAACCCCCCCCCAAAAAAAAAGAATGAAGGGTAAACAACAACAGTGAAAATACCTGGAGGCTTAGCACAGTGTCTAGCCCATAATTAGTGCTTAATAAATTAATACTCTATCTACCCTAAAAAAAAATTGTTTTTATTCTTCCAAGATATTATCCTTGATCATGTTTATGGAGAATATCCTTGAATCTATTGATAATGTTTTTCTTTAGATAAATAATCTGTTGGTCAATGATAACTAAATTCCGGAGACCACTCCTCTGGGCCATAGAATTAGCATGTCAATGATAGAAAGGTGGATAAAGGGGTCTTCTCTCTTAGGACTTTGCTAATTTCTTTTGGAATTCAGCTCACTTATAATGGTGTTACAATTACAATGAACTTTGCCCCTTGTCTAGAAAACGGGTTCAAGCCTGCAAATTCTTTTGAGACACCTTGTGACACTAGTCTGTCACCTCAAACTTTTTTGAGGTCCCCTTCTCAACCTGAACATCAAGAAACTTACAACCTAATGGGAAGACAAGACATATATGTTAGATATATATTTTTAAATTATAGCCTTTTGTTTTCAAAATATATACATGGATAATTTTCAGTCACCCCTACAAAACCCTGTATTCTAATTTGTTCCCTCCTTTCCCCCTACCCTGTACCCTCTACCTCAGTCAGCAAGTGATCCAATATATGTTAAACATGTGCAATTCCTCTATATATATTTCCACAAATATCATGCTGCACAAGGAAAGTCAGCTCAAAAAGGAAAAAAATGAGAAAGAAAACAAAATGCAAGCAAACAATAACAAAAAGAGTAAAAATACTATGTTGTGTTCCACATTCAGTTCTCACTGTCCTCTCTTTGGGTGTAGATGGCTCTCTTCATCACAAGACCATTGGAACTGGTCTGAATTACCTCATTGTTGACAAGGCCATGTCCATCAAAATTGATCATCGTATAATCTTGCTATTGCTATGTGATATGTTACATATTAAAGAATAATGCATGAGATTTATCCATTTTCTTGGTTTCACTCTTCTCATCTCACCTCAATCAGCTAGATTTAGGGTATAAAAATTCAGATCCACACTTAGAAGAAACTACATCTGGAATCCTTACCAAAAATTATTCTAGCACCATTTTTCTGAAGACACCCAACACCTGTAATCATGAAAACCAAAATTCAACAAGAATCCAGGCTCCCAAACTAGTTACCATTTATTAAAAATGAATAATTAGCATCAGTGGAGGAGTTTCCACAACAAAAGCTCCCTACCATGAAATTTCTTCCCCCTCCTCACAAAAAGCTTTATTTTTGAGAGTGAAAAATATTTCCTTCTTTTCTGTGACCTTTTTCTAAAGCATCATCTTTATAATGACAACTTTTAAAACAATGAAATTATTAATTATGTATTTTTAAAAGTATTTCAAGAACTTTATATATTTAAATTTTTTTATTTACTATGCATTTCTTTTCTTTTCAAAACAAATTTAGTATTTATTTTTAACATTTTTTTTTAAGTTCTAGGTTCCCCCCTCTCTCTTGGTCCTCCATTACCCATTGAAAAGGCAATAAATATGACATCAATTGTATATATGAAGTCATGCATAATATATTTCCAAGTTAGCCATATTGTAAAAAAAAAAAAAAAAAAACCAAGAGAAAGAAAATGAAAAAAAAAAAAAAGAGTATTTCTTTTCTCTCTCCCCATCCCACATTTAGAGGAAACAAGAAAAACAAAATCTTTGTAACAATGCATATAGTCAAACAAATCTCCAGTTTGGCTCTATCCTAAAATATCAATTTCATTCTGCATCTTGAATCTATCAGCTTTATATCAGGAAGTGGGCAATATACTTCATCATCTGTCCTATGTATGTGATCTGGGGTAGCTTAGGTGGCAAAGTGGATAGAGCACTGTGCTTGAAATCAGGAAGATTCTTCTTGAAGTGTTCAAATTTGGTCTCAAATACTTAAGTCACTTAACCCTATTTGTCTTAGTTTCCTCATCTGTAAAATGAGTGGAATAAGGAAATGTCAAACCATTCCACAATCTTTGCCAAGAAAATCCCAAATGGAGTGAAAGTCAGATATGACTAAACAAAGATTATGATCAGTTATTGAACTGATGAGTTTTTAGATTTTTCCAAAGCGGTCATTAAGTATTTAAATATCTCTTATGTATCAGGTGTTATGCTGGGCACTGAGAAAAAAAAAAAAAAGAAATGGAAGAATCTCTGCTCTGAGGAAACTTAAAATTGTATTAGAGGAGATTATTTGCACCCCTAAAAATTATGTAAGAAATAAAAATAAAGCCATTTGGTGAGAAGTTCTAGATCAAGAAAGGCACTAGGTGGCAGTACTTGAGCTGATTCTGAAAGGAAGGTAGGACTTAACAAATAGAGATGAGAAGGAAGAGCTTTATAAACTCTTCAAACAGCCTATGCACAAAAACAAAAATAAAGATTAGAAGGTAAACAGAAACTAGCTAATCTATAATCTCACTTTTACCTGTTCTACCTGGTGTTATGGGTGGTAGGAGAGGGGAACAAGCATTTATTAAACACCTACTATATGTCAGACACTGCTGAGCATTTATTATTACTGTCTCATTGGATCTTCACAACAATCTTTGTGGTTGTTGTTGTTCAATACTTTCAGTCTCTTCATGACCCTACTTCAGGTTTTTTGGCAAAGATATTGGAGTAGTTTGCCATTTCTTTCTCCAGCTCATTTTACAGATGAGTAAACTGAGTTAAATAGTGTGAAATGATTTGTCCAGAGTCATTCAGCTACTAAGTGTCTGAGGCTGGATTTGAAAGGTCTTCCTGACTCTAACGCTCTATCCACTGCACCTCCTGGCTGCCCCATTTTGCACCTGAGGAAATTGAGGCAGACAGAGGTTAAGTAAGTTGCCCAGAGAAAGTAGCTCTTAGTGTCTGAAGTGAGATTTGAATGCAGGTCTTCTTGCCTCCAAGCCAAATGCATCTCTATCTAATGCCCGTCTTAGTTACCTCAGGATCACAAGTGGCCTATTAGAGAATGGGGAACAGATAGCTACTTGGATGACTAATTAGATAAGTGGTTGGGTGGATGGTTGGTTAGCATTAGATTTTCTATCAAAGATCAAATCCTTAAATAAGCATTGTAGAGACATTGTTCTTTATATAATTTATCTATTCTAGTATTGGCAATGCCTGCTATGTTAAGATTAATTTTTTTTTTAATATACCACTTTTGTGTCCTGGAAATGATTCAGTTCTATAAAAGCAAAAGATAAATCTAACAGAACTGCTACTGATGGCAGAAAAACATTTATAAAGCCCTAACAATGCCTTAATTATACCTCATGTTGCATTACAAATTTGTCCATGGCAGCTGTAGTTAATAAAAATTATCCCTTATCAATTAATCAAGAGGCATTCAGCTCATCTCTCTTCTACCTTCTCTTTTGAATTAGAAGAATACCCACTTAAGGCTTTTAAATCCTTTCAAAGTCTGAACATACTTTCAAAGATAACATAAAAGGTATATTTTGAGAGGTAATGGAATGGAGCAAATCACAACTTCCCAGGGATCCAGGCAACTCTTCTAAGTTTCTGTATTACCCAGGAGTTGTAGGAGGGATTTCCACACATGGGATTTCCACATACTGATGAAGTCACAGGTCAAGCTTCCCCATTTACTCTTGTTCAATCATGTCTGACTCTTCATGATCCCATTTTGAGGTTTTCTTGGCAAAAGTACTGGAGTAGTTTGTTCTCCAGCTCATTTTACAGATGAGGAAACTAAGGCAAGCAGGGTTAAGTGACTTACCCAGAGTTACACAACTAGTAAAGGTCTGACACCAATTTTGAATTCATGAAGATGAACATTTCTGATTCCAAGCCCAATGTTTCATCCACTGTGCCACGTAACTATCCTAGCTTCTCTTACACTTTCCTTTTCCAAAAAGATGTTATTAAACAAAATTTTGAATTTACCAGAAAAGTATCAGGTAAAAGATGCCCTGGGATTAATCAATCACTTGATGGAACATGGAGATTTTCTTGTATCATGGAAATGGAATTTTGCTAGAAGTCATGGTTAACAAAAGGAAGTTATTTAAGTTTCATAGTACAGGTCCTATAGAATAGAAAAGGTCCTATTAGTACTGTTGCCAGACTTCTTTTTTTTTGCAAGTAAGTTATTCCACACAATTAGTATCCAGTAATAAGGCCAGGATTCTAATGAAAAATTATGTTCTAAGTCAAAGAAGTTATCTAACCATAGCCTAAAAAAGAACAATTCTTAGAAAAGCAATAATCTTACCTTGTATAATTGGCAAAAACAGAATTGTTCCTGCTTGGGCTATCCTAAAAGGAGGATGGGAATAACCAATAATTTTTCATTTTATTTTTTAAAATTTTAAAATTTAAAATTTTTTAAATTGTAAGTTTAACCATCTCAATAAATACAATGTAAGATCAAAAATTTAAAATTACAAAACAAATAAAAAATGAGGTAAAAACAATAAAAATATAGATCAGCACTATTTACATGAAATTTTTTAAAAAGTAACATTATTTTACCATCTGTGTCCAGAGAAGTATAAAGACTGGATGCAGATCAAAGCATACTGTTTTCATCTTTTAAAAAAAATTTGTTTGCATTTTTTCCTCATGGCTTTTCCTTTTTGTTCTGATTTTTCTTTCATAACATGACTAATATGGGAATATATTTTAAATGATTGTATACGTATAATCTATATAAAATTGCTTGCTGTCTTGGGGAGGCAATGGTAACAGAGAGAAGGAGGAAAAAAATGGAACTCAAACTTTTACAAAAATGAATGTTGAAAGCTATCTTTATATGTAATTAGAAAAATAGAATAGTATTAAAATTAAATAGAAAGAATGAAAGCAAAAACAAAAACAAAACATTATTTTAATCTAACATAAAATTTAAAAATAACAATACTATCAATTTAGGTACTGAATGTAATGTCTCCTTCCAGTTTTATTCCTACTTATTGTCAACCAACGGTTATACTTTAGTTTGTTTTTCTTCACATTACATATCTTTCAATATTTATTTAGTTTTCTTATTCTATTATATTGACATATACTGTGTTTTGCAGGTTGTTGTTGTTATTGCTTTTCAACAAAATTTCAACCATTGACACAAAAGTTGTTTCTAGGATGGTTTTTTTCATATTATAAGTCAATAGGGGAACAACCCCAGTGGGGGATGCCATCCCTTCAGCACCACCACCATTTATTAACAACTGCCAAGGGTCTGGGCAGCCAAGGCAGAAGCAGTGAAGTATCCTGAGGGAGACACAAGAAGTGGTATATGTGAGGCAGGAGAGAGTTCAACTATCATAGACCTAGAAGTGGCTACCATGGACCCTAAAAATCTCCAAGTTCTGAGGCCAGCTAATCTGTCCACTATACCATGTTGCCTCTTGAATAGACATAAATATATAATGTGTATGTATATATGAATCTGTATAATATAAAAAGTCATTTATAATTCGATGTAATATAATATTGTCTATTTCTCTACAATCCCAATAGGATCAACTTTTGTCCCTTTTTCTTATTTTGACTGATCTGATGTTTGTTTAGTTGTTACTTCAGATTTTTAAAACTTTTCTCTCTCCAACTATTAAAGACTCTGAATAAATTGTAAATGATTATTTGTAGGATTTCATGGTCCTTTAAACTATTTCTAGCCTGACTTCCTGGAGGATTATTCCCTACATAAATAATTGGGTGAATGAATTATTATACTTGGTGCTCCTTCTTTTGTAAATTGACTCTTTATATCCTTTTACCATTTATTCATTTATCCAGTGTTTTGTGTAAAGACTATTCTTGTAGGAAATCAGGCTGGAAGCCATATCCTCCAAGGAACCCAAAGACATCTATCATCATAGAGAGACAACAGAAAACAAATTTACCCTAGAGTCTAGCATGATACGTTTTAAGTTATCTAACAGGCTCCACTGTTAAGGAAATAATAAAAATACTCTTATTTTCAAGTAATAATATTGATATGCAGAACTTTAGGAATGGCAAAATACTTTATATAAATTATCTTCTTTGATTTTCATAATATCCTGTGAAGTAAATATTCTGAGAATTCTCAGAAAAGATAAGCTGACCCATGGCTACACACTAGAGGTGAAATCCGAATCTACATTTTCTTGACACTTTGTCTAAGAATCTATTCTCTAATAACAGGTCTTAAACTTTTTCCATCTGTGACCTCTCATATGAGAAAATTTTACAAATCCCAAGTATATGGGTATATAAAATAGTTGTGCAAACCAAACATTTACTGAGAAGAAATTATAATTTCATGACTCCCAAATTCAGTTACACATTTCCATTTAGGGTCATGAACTACTGTTTAAGAAGCTGAGTTCTATACCATGCTATCTCTCAAAAGTGAAATGATAAAAAATATATTAAATAATAAATAAGTATATATTTTAAATTGTTTATTAATAAATAATATATTTAATATATAATTGGGGAAAAATAAAATATATATGTAAAAATGGCTTAAAATTTCAAAATATTGTAATATTGTTTCATTTTAGCTTTCATCAGTATTGCCTAATATAAAATAGGTAGCAAATGTGACATTATCCTTATTTTGCCCTTGGGGGTAACTGGGGAAGATTAACTATTGTGTTTCTTCAAGTTTCTTCAAGGTAGAATCAAGACAGGAAGTCTCTTGACTACCTGTCCAGTGTCCTTTTCATGCAAAGTAGACCATAATGTCTCCAACTGTTGTAGGAAAAATTTAGGTAGTATATATATGTAGGTATATAGTTATCATATATATGTGTGTGTATGTATATAATATATTGCATGTATTTTATATAATATATAATTGAAAGTACTGTATTATATCTCTGTACTCTCTTAGCTAGGTCTAATTACTATGATTTCATGACTCAGCCTGAGCTGTTCTCTTATGTGTTCTTTAAATTAGTCAACAGCCTCTAGATGCCCAGGCAACTCTCTTAGACTATAAATTGCAAAGGATTTTCTGTCTGTTTTGATAAAAAAGAGATTCCTCCCTGGGGGAGAGCTCTAAGGGAAATTACAGATGTGAGTTTACTATATGAATAATAATTTTGTATATTTCTATAACCCTTTAGAATTCGCAAAGTAATTTACTCATTTATAACCCCTTTCTCTCAGTTCTTCTTTATGAATCTGCCTCTACTAGAATATAAACTTCTTGAAGGCAGCAGCTATTTTGCTGCCTTGGAAATTTATCTCCTGAGTTTAGTACAATGTCTAACATATCAAAGGGTTTAATAAATGCTTTACCATCATCAATATATATTATTTAATTTAACACCCACAACAATCCAGTGAGGTATATATGGGAGGTATTGTCATTCCCATTTTATAGATAAGGACACTGAGGATCAAAGACATTAAATGACCTGCCCAGAATCACACAGCTAGAATATAAGGTAGTATATGATCATTTATTGTAGGAAGCCTACAAAAGATAATTGCAGAACAGCTTTCCCATTGCAACCCTACATTTATATAGTAAATTAATAGAGCATTTATATGGTAAATTAATAGAGCCTTTCACAACCATTATCTCATTTGATCCTTATAACAATTATGTAAAATAAGCAAGGCACATATTATTATCCTTCTATTAAAGCTCAGGAAATTCTAAAATGTCAGAGCTGAAAAGGAGCTTAGAGAGTATCTTGCTGGTATTTCCATGTTACAGAAGCATTCCCACTTGCACTGGTAAAGGGAATTTGAAGACCTTCATTTCAAGTAGAAAATTGAGACCCAGAGAGATAAAATTAACTTGCTTATGATCATCCAATGTATCTAGCCAGACCAAGAACTCAAGTCTTCAGAAAACTCTTTTAGTGGTTCTACAAGTTCAGACTTAAGATAAAGCACTTCCTGATGGAGAGTTTGGGAAGGCTGAGTAGAGCACCAGGGGAGAGCCCTTTCCCAATCCTGTTTTTGCAATAATAGTCTAGAGAATTTCATTTTATCTCGAGAGATGTCACAAGATTTTCAAAGCAAAATTAAATTTAATTGGCTAATTAAAACAGTCCTCCTCTGAAGCCTTATTTCTATGCCTCATTATAATGTGAGGGTAACCCTGGCTTTTCACAGGCTATGCTAGAAGAGCACAAACCATGGTGGGTCCCATCCAACAAGCTTCAAAGACTTAAGGTGAGAGCCAAGTATAGAGCCAAGCCTCTTGTCTAAGGGCTCAATCTTGAAATTCAGAAAAAGAAGTCCACTATTAAGTTGGCTAATGGATAGATTCCTTTTCTGTTCTTTTTTTTTTTTTTTTTAATTTAGGAAAGCTATTTTTTTTATACCAAAGAAATAATAAACACAAAAAGTACACATGTACTTCATTTACAAAGACTCTCCATAGGACACAGTAACTTAAAAACTACTATTATCCTCACCTGAGAATGTTGAGACAACATCAAACAGTTAGTAGGATTGTGAAATAGGTATTATTGCATTTCATTTCAATTTTGCAGTGTCTTCTTCAAAGGCTATATCTTCTGCCAAGCTAGTCAGGATTAATCTGACTCTTTACAACTGACCTCAGTGTATAGCTACTATGGTGTAGAAGATTGGGATTTTCATTAGTGGAAAGAAGGAAGGTCCAGACTGAAAAAATCCCAGATATATGGGATTTGAAGAAAAGTAATTAAAATAATAAATACATGGGATACAGTTCTTTGGCAAGGCAGAGGTAGTATTGTTTACATTCTTATGGCAGATTACTCAATTGTATAGAAGTTAGGGAATCTTTGCCAGCAATAGAAAACCCTTCAAATGCTAACTGCTTATTTCAAGTATGCTTGTTGCATCTGAAAAAGAAAAACAATACAATGAATTGACAAAGATAGGAAATTCAGAAAGCCAGTGTAACACAGTAAGATTCATGTCACAGTGTGGTATAGTGAGAGAGCTGTGGCATGGAAGCCAGGAATACTCTGCTTCTGACACATACTGGATGTATCAATTGGGCAATCATTTACCTCTACTCTTCTTAGGCAGATGGTATCAAACTCAAAGAGAAACAGGCCCCTACAGCCAAGGGAATTTTTGATGATTCTGGAAGAGAGAATGAGGCTACCTCAAATCCAATTCACAAGCAAGTCAAGATATCATTGATAGTCTTCCAAAATGGAGGAAAAACAACAAAGAAATAAACCTAATGTGCTACTAAAGGATTCCTATGAACAGTATATTGATTTAGAAAACCACATATTAACATTATCTATATTTTATTGTATTTTTATTTATTTTGTTAAAATTTTGTTAAATTTCTCAATTGCATTTTAATTTGATGTGGATTGTAATCATAAGCACTGTGGGCTACATGTTTAATACCTCTGTTCTAAGCTATAAATTCCAGGTAAGTACTAACCTGTTTTGGTAGAAGTTTTCTCATCTATGTGTGACTCTTACTCAAATTAAAATCAAAGACTCTCAAGATAAAAAGAAAAAAAGTATTAATTATTATCTTGTGAGAAAGGGTAACTCCCAACAGACAAATTGTCAGTAGAGGAGTGCAAAGCACAAACTGCAAAACACAAGATTATATAGACCCTAACCAGAAGCCTCCTTTCCTTTTCTCCATTGTCTAGGGATATACAAGCTTATACTCTAAATATGAAAATCTATCCCAGAAACAAAAGAATACAAGTAAATAACAAACTCTTTACCTGTTAAGTATTTAAATGCTAATTAAGGGGTAGGGGCAGGAAGGGAAATATTCATCCAAGACAATCAAACTCAACTTGTTATTGCAAAGTCTTAAGTCACAATTAGAACATAGGTGAAGCCACAACTTTATGAAAGATCTTCACTCAGTTTTTACCACTCATTTTGATACTATTTGAGTGGTCTAGATCCCTGTGGTCTAGAGGTTAGTGGCTATGAGAGAATTATCAAGAATCCCCTTTAAATCTGCCACAGGTTCTAGGAGTGAAAGAATTCATTCAATCCTGAATATTAGTTACAAAATGAAAGTTTATTGTTAGATAGAAATCAGTTTATCCAGAGACTGACTTCTATAGTAGCAGATCTATGGAAAATGGAGTTTTGCACTGAGAATGCAGTTCTCAGTGGACAGAAAGTCCTGGCAGCTGAGTGAGCTGCTGAGGTCCATCTGAAAAGACCTTAGTTGATGGAAGCTTATTATATTGGCTATCTTAGTGGGGATTGGGAAGCCTAAGCATATCAGAACCAGTGAGGGCTGGAACAAGCCCGGATCTCCTATTGGAATTCAAAGGGATACTTTTGACCAGGATTTGTGAATCCAAGGCTCTGGCATCCTGGACTGGGGAGGATATGCCTCAGCTAGGAGGGGCTTCTTCTGAAAGGAATCACAGATCCATAGGAAATAGTTTCTTAAAGGGACCCCAAACCGCTTCCACTTGGAAGTTCTATATTTCAATAAAATCATAGCGCCAATCCTTATCCTGAGGATTGTGAAGATGTGGAAGGAGCTAGATCTAGAGTGAGTGAGAAAAGGTTTGGATTCCATTCCTATCTCAGAAAATTCTGAGCTGTGGGATCTGACCTCTATTGCCTCCTCTGTAAAATAGTAGTCATATTATTCTAAATGAGATTCCTGTTGTATCCTTGAGATTAATATATCTGTCTTCTATGAGTTATCTTATCAGGCAGGTGCATTGGACACAGAGGAAGCCTGTTTGCTGAAAGGAGCCAGTCAGGGGCCTGCATTGAGTCAAATAATATGCTCCCAGATGCCTTTGCTGGTGTTCATTGGCCTTGCTGAGTTGTTCCCCCTTCTCCCAAAAATCTAGCCCAAATCAGACTTGTGTTCCTGTTCTGGTAAAACATCCTGCTTCTATGTCCACTTATTTTTGGGAAAGATTATCCTTTCTTTTTCTCAAACCCTCTCTGAACCTCCTCTTTGTGATTTTCAAGCATAAATCTCCCCTTCTTTTCCTTGGCTGCGAGATATGGCTCCCTTGTATGGCCTTGGCACTAGTTTCTCATTTTCCTCCTAATAAAACTTTTCTGCTTTCAACTCAGCTTGGACTCCTTTGCATTCTTTAGGAGTGGTCATGTTAAAGAGTTAAGTAAATTTCTGCTAATTTTTATCTTCAGGTTCAAATGGAGAATATTAATCAAAGCTACTTCTAGTCTAATCCATGTTGTTCCTTAAGGGTTATAATCCATATTTTTTCTCTCTTTTTTTCTCAATAGTATTTAATTTTTCCAAATACATGTAAAATAGTTTTGTACATTTGTACATTTATTTCTGTAAGATTTTGTCACCTTCCCTTTCCCATCTTGCCACCTCAATATAGCAAGTAATCCAACATAGGTTAAACATGTACAATCTTTCTAAACATATTTCCATATTTGTCATGCATAATCCATATTCTCAATCAGTCTAAATTTAGGTGACAAGCATTGTGTCAGCTACGTGCTAAGCAATGGAGATATAAAGAAGGGCAAAACAAAGTAGGACCTCCCTAAAAGACCTTCCTTTTGCAGTGTTCCATAGTCTAAACATAACTGGGTTTTAAATGAGAAGAACTGATTCCTAGTTCTTCTATTTACTTATTACCTTTATAAATCTGGTAGTCTATCATTTCCTTTCTTGAGACTTCATTCTTTCTATCTGCAAAATTCAGGGATGGGTCAATGCACAATCTCCATGGTTCTTTCTGTCTGCTAGGTGAAAACTGCAACCAAGAGCTGAAGTAGACATTGAAATGTCTCTTAAAAGACATCTGGTTTTATCATTCAGTACTAGACTAGTTTTGAGCAATAGAATTTAAAGCCTAAACATTATTTTTATCAGTGATCTGAAAGGAAATCTTTCTGAAGATATAATAACTCTTGTGCCTGGCACTCAATAAATGATTGTTTATTATTGTTTAATATTTATTGAGTGAGTGACAGATATATTGGTGCTTTGAAATAAGTAAAAATAATAATAGCTAACATTATATAGATTTAGAGCTGGATAGTCCAATTCATTTCTTTTTTTATAGGAGGAAACTAGATTGAATGACTTATCTAGTGTCTCACAAGCAGTAAGTAGAAGAGGCAACATTCAAGTCCAGATCCTTTGATTATGTTGGCTATACCTTGTCAGATAGCTGTCTGAAGGCCTCCAAAGCCTTCCTCCCTTATCATTTGGTGTTTACTTAGGAAATCAAAATAATTTTAATGAGTAACATAAAACATCGTAGACAGTGAGGCTGTAGCTGAAAAAAAAATACAGAATGTTAAACTGGAAGGGACCATTATTTAGTCCAGGACTTTCATTTTACAGAGATTCTAAAGGCCAGAAAGGTACAACAATCTGATAGTAAATGTTGGAGTCAGAACTTAATCCAATTGAGGTACCACTACACACCTCTCAGATTGGCTAAAATAGTGATGAATGTTGGAGAGAATATGGGAAAACTGGAACATATATTGTTGGTGGAGTTGTAAACTGATCCAACCATTCTGGAGAGCAATTTGGAACTATGTTATCAAATTGTGCATACCCTTTGATCCAGCAGTGTCTCTACTAGGCTTATATCCCAAAAAGATCACAAAGGAGAAAAAGGGACCCACATGTGCAAAAATGTTTGAAGCTGCTCTTTTTGTAATAGCAAGGAATTGGAAACTCAGTGGATACCCATCAGTTGGAGAATGGCTGAACAAGTTACAATATATAAATGTTGTAGAATATTATTGTTTTATAAGAAACAATCAGCAGGATGATTTCAGAAAGATCTGAAGAGACCCACATAAACTGATGCTCAGTGAAGTGAGTTGAACCATGAGAAAATTGAACATAGCAACAGCAGTATTATATGATAATAAATTCTGACAGATGTAGCTCTTTTCAACAACAAAGTTCTATCTTATGATGGAGAGAGCCATCTGCATCCAAAGAGAAGACTGTGGGGATTGATCACAACATAGTATTTTCACTTTTTTTATTGTTTGATTGCATTTTATTTTCTTTCTAATTTTTATCCCTTTTTGATCTGATTTTTCTTGTGTAGGATGATAATTGTGGAAATATGTATAGAAGAATTGCATATGTTTAATATATATTGGATTGTTTGCTGTTTAGGAGAGGGGGTGGAGGGAAGGGAGGGAAAAGAAGTTTGGAACACAAGGTTTCCCAGGAGTGAATGTTGAAAATTATCTATGCATATATTTTGGAGAAAAAAAAACTTAAAGAAAAAAAAACCTAAATTCAAGATCCATGGTTCCAATAATGATGTTCTTCCTATCTTATCACACTGAGAATCTCAAAATCAACTTTACTTTTTGGCAAAGCAATTGGAATTAAGTGATTTGCCCAGAATCACAAAGCTAGTAATGTTATGTGTCTGAGGCTGGATTTGAATTCAGCTCCTCCTGACTTCAAGGTTGATGCTCTATACAGTGTGCCACCTAACTGCTCCTATCAGCTTGTTTTTTTTTTTTTTTCAAATACCCATGCTACTATACTCTGTCATTAGCAAAATAGTCAATTCTTTGGTCATTAATTTGCCAAAGAGAGGACTGACATTATATTAGCTTTGACCCTATAAATTATGTTTCCTTTGGAGTAGATAGGACTCTCTAGAGAAGTGGATACGAAAATCTGTTTTCCTTTTCCAAAAATGGTTGTTGGCTCTCAGGTGTGGTATTTAAGTCTTTTTTTTTCAATTTGTTATTCTGAATTTAATGGGCACTCAAGAAAGAGAACATTTCCCTGTAAATAGAACAGAAAAAAAAGATAATTATATATGAAAATGTGAATCTCCATCAAGCAACCTGTTTTTTAAAGTATATAATAAATTCAATATACCTTTCAAAGCTGTCCTATTTGCTTGTTTCCTTCTAATTTTTTTTCTATTCTCTTCTGAAACTTTAACAATGTTTAAATGAAACTTTATTCTTTTTAAAGCATTAAAAAAACCATGGGTAAACTAAGCCTATCATGGCCATTTTGAGGGTCACAGTTAATTATATATTTCCTTTAAAAGTCAGGCAGTCTCAATCAAGAGAACAATCTATATCATATCTCAGTTATTTTCATATTATTTTGGACTCATGTCTATATAAGTGCATACTATATATGCATATATATACACAGATACTTCTGTGTATAAGTGTGTATATAGGTAGGTATATGTATGTGCATAAATATATGTATGTTTTGTGGTATATGTGGGTATGTGTGTGTATGTGCATATATACATATATATCTATGCTTAACTATAGCCTATTTGGGTAGATGGAGGGATGAAAGGGAAAAAAAGAATAAAGCAAAAAGTACAGAGAACAAAAGAATAATTTACAAGGAAGCAAAGAAAAATGGACAGTCATAAATATATTTTCTATTATTATATATGCTTTCTTGAAATGGAAATTTATTGTTACATCTTTTGAATCTTCCCTTTTCTATTCTGCTGGGAACATGATAATGTTTTGTTTTGTTTTGTTTTCCTTTTTCTTTCTTTTTCCTATTTTCTTTTTTCTTGTTTTATATCTAGTTTTAATAAATAAACATTTTTTAAAAGTCAGGGAGTCTATTGCAAACCACTGGCTTGAGAAGACTTTTCTGTTAACTTCTCTGACTTTTCTGCTAACCTAATCACAGTCTAATTGTTCCTCAGCATAGTAACCTCTCTAGATCCTAAGCTTTCTCCTGATGAATTTCCAAAAGCCCTGAGGAATCATTGGCTGAATGAAAAAAGATTTTGATTGGATGAACAACTATTCTCAGGGGAGGGTTCTTCAAGTTAATTACTTTCAAACAGGTGCCTGTCATTACCATTGGCAGGAAAAACTGCCAGTTATTACTAACTGTACAAACTCCAGTTTGGCAGATTTGCTATTGAAAATATAAGTCAGGGCTTGTCTAGAGCCTTTGGAAAAATTGTGGGTAGGAATTAGCCATTCCTACAATCCCACTGTAGTGCAGGGGAGAGTGCCAACCTCTTCTCACCCATATTTTATCTAAAGAAAGTCACTTTGTTTTTCTGGGAATCAATTTAATTATCTATAAAACAAAAGGTTTGAATTAGGTGGCCTCTGAGTTTTCTTCCCCTAAATGTATGAGCTCTTACTTAAGAAATTGAACTCTCTGATATACATGAACTGATACTAAGTGAAATGAGCAGAACCATTATACATTTAAATAACAATACTACATGATGATGAATTCTGATGGACCCGGCTCTCTTCAACAATGAGAGGATCCAAATCAGTTCCAATTGATCTGTAACAAACAGAACCAGCTACAGCCAGCGAAAGAACACTGGGAAATGAGGGTGGATCACAACATAGCATTTATACTCTTTCTGTTATTGTTTGCTTGCATTTTTGTTTTTTCTTCTCAGGTTATTTTTTACCTTCTTTCTAAATCCAATCTTTCTTGTGCAACAAGATAACAGTATAAATATGTATACATATGTTGTATTTAATGTATACTTTAACATATTTAACATGTATGGAACTACCTGTCATCTAGGGGAGGGGGGGAAAGGAGGGGAAAAGTTGAAACAGAAGTTTTTGCAAGGGTCAATGTTGAAAAATTACCCATGCAGATGTTTTGTATATAAAAAGTATATATAAAAAGAAAAGAAACTGAATTCTCCCACCTAAGCAAGTACAGCCTCTTTGTGCCTAACTTTTCAATTTTTCTCTGCAAAGAGGGAGACATTTTCCAGATGAGTTTTCCCCTGAGAAGGAGAAGGGAAAAAATTTATGCTGTTCATTCTTTACAAATGGAAAAAATTAGAGCTGAGAATTGTTTTCAGTGTTGAGTGATATATTTTAGGAAAAATAGAGATAAGCTAGTGAGTATCTAGAGAAGAGTGACCCAAATGGTTAAGGATTGGTTGGAAGAAGCAGAGCTAGATAACCTGAAGAAGACTGAGAATAACAGAGAATGACATGATAGTTGTAGATTAGCATCAAGTGGATTTTTTTCTTCTTTCTACTTTTCTCTCTCCTTTCATCATTTAATAAACATTTATTAGGGATATTAATATGCTGTCAAATCAATAAGCATTTGCTAAATGTTTATTAAGTATTAGGTATTGAGCTAAGCACTAGGGTTCCAAAGAAAGGCAAAAATAAAGTCCCTGCCATTAGAGATGCATAAAAAGCAATATATAAAAAATTATGTCCAAACAAGATATATATAGGATAAATTGGAGGCAATCTCAGAAGTCAGGCATTAGGAATAAGGGCAACCCAGAAAAACTTCCTGTAGAAAGTAGTATTTGAGCTGAAATTGAAGGATGTCAGAGAAGCCCAGAGGTAGAGATGAAGAGGTAGTGTATTCCAGGCATGGGAGGCTGCCTGTGAAAATGAAATGAATCAGAAGATGAAGTGACATATTCCTAAAATAGCAAGCTCACTGTCACTGGATCTTAGATTACATGAAGGAAATTAAATAAAAGTGGGAAAGTAGTAGGAACCAAATTATGAAGATTTTAAGAGCCAAGCAGGATTTTATATTTATTCTGGGAGATAATAGGGAACCATTGGAGGTAATTGGGGGAGGAAAAAGGTGGAATGGTCAGATTTGTGCTTTAGGAAGATAATTTTGGTAGGTGGGTGGAGTATGGATTGCAGAAGGGAGGGACTTGAGGCAGGAGAGATCAATCAGCAAGCTATTACAATAGTCCAGGCCTGAGATAATGAAGGGTTGGACTAGTGTGGCAGCTGAGGGAGGGCAAAGGAGGAAACTTATACATAAGGGAGGTGGAGATGATAGGAATGCCAAGATGTAGCAACAGATTATATATGTATATGTATATATAGAGTAAACATTGGTAAATTGGTAAATTCCTGGGACACTGGAAGGATGATGATATCTTGATAATTATAGGGAAATTGGGAAAAGAGGAGCCTCTGGCATTTCCTTATCACCTTCAAGATCAAATAGAAAACCCTCAATTTGGTTCTATTCAAGATAAACTAATAAAAGGGAATGTTCTATGTGTCCTTTATAATGCCTGGTGCCATGAATTCATTTGGTCCCCAATGGAAACTTATCTATAAAATTAAAAAAAAAAGAAGAGAGAAGATGTTCTTATTGATTTAAGGAGTAAAAACTAAAAAAACAATGGATAATTAAGACTATGTTAATATAACATGTATTAGTTAACCTGAAATATGTTAAGATACATGTTAATTATCTGACAAGAGTCAGGAGAGTGACTTTGGCCTGTTATCTCAGATAAGGAATCAAAGGATTTATAGAGGTGACTGTTTTATGTTTCTTGTTTTTGGTGGGGGACAGGTAGGTGCTTACATTGGATAGAGTGCTGGATCTCAAGCAGGAAAACTCATCTACTTGAGTTCAATTCCAGCCTTCAGACACTTTCTAGCTGTGTAACTTTGGGCAAGTCACTTAACCCTGCTGGTCTCAGTTTCCTCATCTATAAAATGAGTTGGAGAAGGATATAACAAACCACTCCAGTATTTTCACCAAGAAAACTCCATATGGGGTCACAGAGTTGGGATTGATTAAAAAACAAAAATAAATTTCCCCCTTCAAATTCTGATTAACATAATCTATGGAAAAGGGAGAAAAAAGTTCACTACACAGAGATACTCACAGAGGAAAAAAGGTTTATTAATACAGCAAACAAGTGATAGTCATTAAATTTCACTTTTCATGACAATGATGGGAAGTCCTTCCAATGAATATCTTTTAAGAAGAAAAAAATTTTGTTTCACATATAACAAGTAAAAGTCTAGGATTAAGACACCAGACATAATGCAAGGTAATTAAGGTAGTCCTGCCACAAGGTAGTCAGTGTTAAAGGAAGAATTCAAACTCAGGTTTTCTAGATTCTAAGCCCTAGTTTTCCAGTTTTCTTTTATGGGTTTTATGTGGCACAGTGGATAGATCAATGACCTGGAATCAAGAAGACTTGAATTCAAATCAGTCTCAGACATGTACTACCTTCATGACCTTGGCAAGTCTTCCTCAGTTCTGTCTACTTCAGTTTCTTCACCTATAAAATGGGGATAATAGCATCCACTTCCCAGGATTGAGAATTAAATGAAATAATATTGCAAAACATTTAACAAAGTACCTGGCATGTAATAAATGCTCTATAATGTTAGTTATTATCATCATTGCCATATTCATTTATCACCATCATCATCATCAAAGAAGTTAGGCCAATTTTGTTGCAAAAGGAAGAATTTTTTAAAATAGCAAAGTATATAAGTTTGTCTCATGAATGCAACTATCAACAAAATGAGGAAGGAACTATAGGAAAGATTCCATTTTAGTAGCTAGTTCCTTTATGGCTGATTAATGGGAACGAAGGTCAAGAATTACACAAGTTGAGACCTAAAAGTTCTGACTTGAACCACTAGAGGGAACCACCACACTGATGAGATCACTGCTCTCAAGTATTACAATTCCCTTAGAAACGTGGGCAAAGGTATATTTTATTTATATTACACAAACTAGGATATTTATGAAACCACGGAAAGAAAATGTGATACAATAGATAGAGCAATGGACTTGAAGCAATATCACATTATCATAGACTTATACCTGGAAGAGACCTTAGAGATCATCTCATTGCCTTAGAACCCCCAAAATTTACAGATGAGGAAACTGAAGCTGAGAAATTAAGTGATTTATTCAGTAAAAAGTGTTAAAATCTCACAGAACTAGGAAAGCTGAACTCAGGTATGCTAACTCCCATCCTACTTTCTTTCCTGGGTTCAAATCCCAGCTCTAATAATTTCTACTTATGTAATCTTGAATAAGTCACTTGCTAAATAAGTCCTTGCAAATTCCCAGGATTTACTAAAATCCTAAATGGGATATAATCTGTATTGATAGAGGGATTTCCTACACTAGGAATTTTCCCATGCTCATAAAATCACAGCTCTGTATACAATGACAAGGCAAACCGTTGGTATAGTAATTAGAACACTGAGCAGATAGAAAATACAAATCTACTTTGTCACTTTTAGCTCAGTTTTTTCATTAGTAAAACAGATTATTAATAACATATATCTCTTGATGAGGATCAAATGAGATAATATACACAAGACACTTTGCAAACCTTAAAGTCCTTTAATAAATATTAGCATTTTCATAGTGAAACATACATTAAAGTGAAATTGTGTTTATGAAAAACAAAAATTTTACTTATTTATTGATTCCCCCTTATAAATAGCTATGTGATGGTCCTAATGGGATTAGTAGTAAAATACACATACAGATATATACATACATATATATACACACACATAATCAATCATTCAGGAAACATTTATTAAATACCTATTTCTAAGTCCTGGAGATACAAAAAAGAGGCAAAAGATAGTCCCTGGCCTCCAGGAGTTTACACTCTAATTTGAGAGACAACATGCAAACAAATACATACAAAGCAAGCTATGTACAGGATAAATAAAAAATTATTAAAGAGAGAAGGCTATAGAATTAAAAGGGATTGTTTAGTGTGAGGATTCAATTTTTCCATTCAGAAAGAATTCTAGAAAACCTAAGGTTTTTAGAGGCCATACCTAATGGTATTGGATAGAGCAAGGATACTATTGCAGCAAAAGATTATTTCCCAACTCAGTCTGTCTCACAGGCAATTGTCCAATGGTAGGACTCAGGGTCATAGATCTAAAGCTGGAAATGAACTTAAAAGTCATCTAGTCTTGGAACACCAATACATTGTTGGTGGAACTGTGAAGGGATCCAGCCATTCTGGAGAGCAATTTGGAACTATACTCAAAAAGTTATCAGACTGTGCATACCCTTTGATCCAGCAGTGTTTCTACTGGGCCTGTATTCCATAGAGAACTTAAAGGAAGGAAAGGGACCCAGATGTGCAAAAATGTTTGCGGCAGCTCTTTTTGTAGTGGCAAGAAAATGGAAACCAAGTGGCTGCCCATCAATTGGAGAATGGCTAAACACATTATGGCATATGAATGTTATAGAATATTACTGTTCTATAAGAAACAATCAGCAGGATGATGAACTGATGCTGAGTGAAATGAGAAGAACCAGATCATTATATATAACAAGAACATTATACGGTGACTAATTTTGATGGATGAAACTCTTTCCAATAGTGAGATGATAGAGGCCAGTTTCAATGATCTCATGATGAAGAAAGGCATCTATACCCAGAGAGAGGACTGTGGGAACCCGAGTGTAGATCATAACATAACTTCTCACTCTTTTTGTTGTTCATTTGCATTTTGTTTTCTTATTCATTTTCTTTCCTTTTTGAACAGATCTTATGCAGCAAGATAATTGTACAGATATGTTTACTTAGATTTAACATATTTTAACATGTATAACATATTCAATTAGTTGCTATCTAGGGGAAGGGAGGGGAAGGAGGGGAAAATTTGGAACACAGGGCTATGCAAGTGATGAGTGGTAAATGATGAGTATTAAATGATGAGTAGTAAATTGAGGAGTAAATTGTGGTCTAAACCGAGATGGTTCTGTTCTTTTTCTCTCTCTCCTTCCTTCCCCAAAGTAACCAATGGCGGGTTCGGCAGCAAAGGAATTTGCTACTTAATGCTGTATGGAAACATAGTCTTTATTGATTAGAATGGGAACACCGGAAAGCCGGTGGGCAAAATGGCTGCATGGTACAAGGCCATTTGCAAAGAGAAGATTCCCGTTCTCTCTTTTATGCAGTGATGTAGGGAGGTTCCTGAGAGTGATGTAAATTAAGATAAGGACTCTCTTGTTATCTTTTGGGGACAGACAGAAGTCTCTTCCCAAAAGGAATTTCCTGATGCCATTTGGTCTATCTGAGCAGATTAGAATGGGGGCTGTAAAACCCTGGCCATCTCAGATAGCCCAAACTAGTTTGACCAGATCTTGTATCAAAGGTCCAAATCCCAAAGGAAGTTGGAGATCAAACAAAGAATACCAAAGGGGCTACCGCCCTCAACACAAGGATCAATGTAGAAAAATTATCTATGCATATGTTTTCAAAATAAAAGGCTTTAATAATAAAAAGAAAGAAAGAAAGAAAAGAAAAGAAAACAACTCCTTAAAAAAAGTCATCTAGTCTTTACAGGGAAGAAGGTGGGGCTCAGAGGGGAAACTGAGGCCAGAATTATACAGGTAGTAAATATTAGAGTCTGGATTCAAATATAAGTCCTCTGACCCTGCTAAATCCAGGATTCGTTTTACTACAGCATGAATTTGAATTGGAGTCAGCTGATAATAGGATGGTTCCAGTGAAGGAGGAGCAAGCTACATCTGGAGGAAGCAGCCATGGAGAGATCTCTTAATTTCTTTATTGCCTCTCCTGAACGACTATTTCAGAAAAGCCCCAGCTTCACTTCATTCCCTACTCTCCTCTTCATCTCCATCACCTTAGCAACTTTTTTTTTCTGCCCTTAGTGTGCTTTTTCTCTTTCCTCTTCTAGAGCTGAAACCATAAACCAAGACCAAATTAATTTTGTATCTTCCTAGATGGGGTATGCCACTTTCCTTCCCTGTGAAGAGCTGAAACTCTTGAGTCAATGCACTGAGGTAGGACAATCGAGCAATTGAGGCTAATTACCAATTGGACAATACTCTATAAGAATATGCTTGGAAAATGGCCCTTCCCACTATCCTGTGCTGGCCCAATCATTTGATGTATACAGAGAACTGTGGGAGGGACTAGGAGGTGCAGTGAGACTAATAGGGTCATTTCTTTGAGAGAGAGAGACAAGGAGGTGAAGTCGCAGAGATCTTACATGTCCACTCACTTCATTTCTACCGATAAAGACCAAGAATAAAGATTTCTGCTTATCCTGACTCTGGCTGATTCCAAGATACCCAGGGTGCTAGCACGGTTGCTACACTCCCCTATCATCCTGTACAACATCCCTTTTGTGACCAAAGTAATCTTCCCTTGTCACAACCACTCCATTATATGTGCAATTTCCTCAGTATAATGTAAACTTCTTACAGAACCAGTGTACACAAGAACAGCAATGTTGTATGATGCTCAGCTGTGACTGTCTTAGCTATTCTCAGCAATATAATGATTTGAGATAATTCCAAAGATTTTATCTATTGACTTCCAGAGAAAGAACTAATGAAACCTGAATGCAGATTGAATCATACTATTTTTTTCATTTTCTTCATTTTTCCTGGGTAATTGTTTTGGGTTTTACTGTTTTTTTGTGTGTGTGTTTTGTTTTGTTTTTTTGTTTTTTTGGGGGGGTCATGTCTGCATAAACCATATCAAATTGCTTGCCTTTTCTTTTTTTTTCCTTTTTTTTTATTATAGCTTTTTATTAACAGAACATATGCATGGGTGATTTTTCAACATTGTCCTTTGCAATCACTTCTGTTCCAACTTTTCCCTTCCCTCCCTCCATTCTCTCCCCTAGATGGAAAGCAGTCACACATGTTAAACATGTTAAAGTATATCTTAAATACAATACATGTGTATACATCCATACAGTTTTCTTGTTGCACAAGAAAAATCGGATTCAGAAAGGTAAAAATAACCTGGGAAGAAAAACAAAAATGCAAGTAGTCCACATTCATTTCCCAGTGTTCTTTCTCTGGTATAGCTGATTCTGTCCATCATTGATCAATTGGAATTGGATTGGATCTTTTCATTGTTGAAGATATCCACTTCCATCAGAATACATCCTCATATAGTATTGTTGTTGAAGTATATAATGATCTCCTGGTCCTGCTCATTTCACTCAGCATCAGTTCATGTAAGTCTCTCCAGGCCTTTCTGAAATCATCCTGCTGGTCATTTCTTACAGAACAATAATATTCCATAATATTCATATTCCACAATTTACCCACCCACTCTCCAATTGAGGGGCCCATCCATTCAATTTCCAGTTTCTAGCCATTACAAAAAGGGCTGCCACAAACATTTTGGCACATACAGGTCCCTTTCCCTTCTTTAATATCTCTTTGGGATATAAGTCCAATAGTAATACTAAATTGCTTGCTTTTTCAATGAGGGGCAAAGGAAAGGATGGAGTAAAAGAATTTAGAACTCAAAGTTTTAAAAAATGATTGTTAAAAATTATTTTTACATGTATTTATACTAATGTGTGAGTGTGTGTGAATGTAAGCTTCTTGAGACTAACGACTGTTTCTTGATTTTGCATTTGTATCCTTAGCACATACTGTGAGCCTTGGTATGAAATAAGCATTTAATTAACTCACTTTCTTTTTTCCTTCCCCTACCCTTCTCCTACACATAATTATACTTTGGAAAGGGAGGCCCATTTATGGGGAGGAGTGATAACTGAAATGGACTAACATGAGATAGACAGCTCTGACCAGATTATTCAATTTAAAGCATCATCCATCTATTAGCCAGCTGGCAACTGATCCCACTAGACAGGCTAGTAGAGATCAGCCCCGAACCTTTAGTGAGGTACACTTTTAAGTCTATTTGCCACATCCTGGTACAGCCTTGTGGTTACAAATTTTGGGAATCACTGACACAGTTTCTCGTTTACAATGGGGAAGAGTCTGGATGAGAATGAGCACACAACAGAACCTGTCAGCATGTTTTGCAATGTTGTCCTGACTTTGTTAGACACACACTTCTTGGAAAGTCTAGGGTCTCCTGAACTGGGGGATGGGGCCCAGTCTGAACATAACACTTCCCTTAATTTAGTTTAAGTAACATTTTCCTATAAGCCTGAGGCCCTTTGACCCAGGGATGAGGGGGTCAGTCTTGTGTCCATTTCACTCCCCCCTTTTTATGTTCATAGTTGTGACTCATCTGAGGCCAACAGGGAATAAATCATCTTGAGGGTGAAAAGTTTTAGGGTCTGTAGTGACTGATACATTGAAGCCTTATGACTGGCCTCCCGGTCATTCAACCACTTACACAAAGAGGTGAGCAATTCCTCAATTACACCTGACCAATTTGCATAGAAGCAACAAGATTCTCCCAGTGCCATACACAATCTCCCTTGCTTCATGAACAGCAAGTCTAACCCATGGTGGTTCTGTAATACAACTTCTACTAGGTAGTCCACTGATTTTTCTAAATGGGTGATGAGACTCTCTAGAGTATTAATGTTTGCATCCACTTGGGAGCTAAGAAGGCAAATGTAGGGCCAGAGAAACTGAGGCAAGATAGAGTCAGACAGCTCCCAACATTCTATTAATTGGAGAGTTTGATTGACTGGACAGGACTCTATTCTAGAAGCATCCAGTGATGAATGTGAGTTCTCAATGACATGTATACACATATGGCTCAGCTACAGGGGTAGACCAAGGCAGGGGCAGGGTCAGAACATTGAGAATGGGAACAGACTATCAATCTGGTTCTGACATTGAATGTTCTGATAGGAGCCAGGAAGTCTGAAGTCCCCCTTATCTTGAGTCTCACATTAACTATTTATAACCTTAGAGCAAGTGGCCCTCAGTGTTCAATGAACCAAAGGGGAGGTTTGCAACTGAGGGGATTGAGGCAGAACACCCAAGGAAACTGAGGCAGAACAATTTAGGGAAACTGAGGCAGAACTAATTAGGGAAATTGAGTCAAGACAATTAAAGAGGACTGTGGCACAACATTCCACACACTCTCTCTCCTGAATAAATCAAAATAAAACTAGAAAAGAAAAAAATGCAAGGACAAGTCTCTTTCTGATAACCCCAGAGTTAACAGCTGTATAAAGGCTCCCTTATTGAAGCATGTCAGGCAGGTCCTCTGCAGTTGGGGCACCATCTCAGCCAGAGAATCCAGTTTGAGATGGACAGTTCACTGTGAGTTAGATGGTCTACAGTCATTTGTACACTTAATTCAGTCTCTGCTTACAGAGCAGCAGGGCTCAAGGGCCATTCAGAAGGGCAACCCTCTCCAGGGAAAAAGGGTAAGGTTTGGAGTAGCTTCACCTGTCCCTGCTCAGAGGAATAGACAGGACTGCAGAAAGGATCAGATTGCAGAGCAGATTATGCACAGTTAGACCATCAAGGCAGGCAAACCCCAAACTTTTAGATGCCTGATATCAAACTTCAAGGTCTTTTGAGATCGCTTAAATACTAAGGAACTGGAGTTATAGGACTGGAAAAACAGATCAGAGAGACTCCTAGTCCTAAGACAGGCATCTGATTTCTGCTTGTTTCTTAAAAAAAATAATACTAATTCCAAAAACTGAGTCTGCCGGGGCAATTCTAACAGAATAAGGGGTTCTAAAGCTAAAGCATCTGAACTAATGGGATAGAGGGCAGGGTAGAAGTGCCTAAGGCAAAAAATATACCAGTTTTCCCAATGTTCTATCTCATCCTCCCCCCACCCTTTTTTTTTCTCATGGAAAGGAATTATCAAATGACCATTCCACATATAAATCCTAAGAGTGAATCAAGATTCCTATACATATCAGACTAGCACAGTAGTATTTCCTAAAAATCCCTCAAACATAACAGCAATAATTATATAGGTTTGACAAATCCCATCCCCAATCTTTAAACACACAGTAACAGATGACCCAGTCAAGGTCTAACAGTCATCAACCATTCCCAAAGTCCCCCATTTCAGTCCATCAGGTGTGAGAGGACAAAGCTTCTCAGTCAAAACTGCATCCTGGCGAAGATAGTGAGTGACTCTCAGTCAATGAAGAGGTGGATGTGCCATGCTGACAATCAAAGCTGATCAAAGCTGATCTGGGTCCCAGAAGCAAGTCAATATAAAACCATATGAGATAAAAAGACTGGTTCACCAGACTACTGCAAAATGTGAAGATCCAGCAGCTTCCTATGTGAAGAGATGACTGCTTTATAGGACAGGCAATCAGCTGTAGTCATAAGTCTTAACAGCAATTAGGTCTCACAGACCACTGTTAATTGTCCTCTTATCAGTTAGAAACCTAAAAAACCCAAAAAAACAAACAAACAAAAAAACCCCACAAATACCCAATAATAGACAGATGACCAGGCTAAGTACTTATTTGCCTTAGCATTTAGGATACAATGATTACATATAATCAGACTGAAAACAGCAATGTATGACATAATTGAATTGCATTAACAATTCTATTGACCATTGCTCTGACCATAGAGATCAGTTACAGGAAGAAAAATTGCAAGAACATAACTATAGCATAACATAAGCAGTCAAAACTCAACCTTCAGCACATACAGGATAAAATAGCTTTAACCCAGTTTTATTCCAATCAATTGTCCCACTAACTGTCAGAGGGTGGAGTTTTAAAACTCCCAAATATCATTAACTAAGTAACTATAAGCCCAAGAAATATTACCTCCAATAACAGATTCCATTAACCTTATAGTGATAACAGTAAGAAATCTGTCCCAATAAGTTCACAACTTCCAGGTAGATATTTCATAAGTGAACATTATACATACAAATCAGTTTGCTTTTTAAGTACCCAATACAAAGAAAAATATCCCAAATTGCATATTTTCCATAACAGAAACATTTTCAAAAGGACAAAGAAAAAAACTATTATTTTTAGAGGTTCTTTAAATAACTTCAGGATGACCCAATACAATCAATTTAAAACTTATACAGAATGTCCAAAGACATCTGAATAAGAGAATCTGGAAGATTCTTAAAAATAGCAATTAAACTTTTAGAAATAATCCTACCAAAGTATGGATCACATTTATGACCATATTCCTCAAACAAGAAAACCATTACGTATCAAGAAACAAATAACCTAGTCAATTAACCTAAAAGTAAGCCTGTCCTATTAAATCACAGTTTGCTGCACTGGCAGTAACTTGAGTAAAAATAAAACAATACAAAACAAAACAAAACAACAAAAATAAAAACAGCAGGAACACATTTAGTGGGGTAAGGGGAGGAGAGGATTTCATGTGGTCACTCTTCCCCCACTCCTGCACTCCTGGACAAAAAATTTCTTCAGGTTCCCCACTCAATTTCTTACAAGGAATCCTTCTCAAGATTTAGCCCATCAGTTTCTATACTTTCGCCCAATATCAAGTTTCCTCCCAACTAGTTTCCCAACTTTCTCCTTCTCTCATGCTACATACTTAACAATCTCCAACAACTTTCTTAACTAGATGCTCCACTGCTAAAATAACAGGAAGCAGTGGGGGGGGGGGTGAGTTGCTCTCTCCCCCATTTCTTCTTTCTGCTGCCAAAATCTTTCTCTTACTTCCTAAAATCATACAAACCTTTAATTGTTCCTACAAATCACTCCTTCATAAATCACCTGCATTCTTTCCAGTTCTCTTCAAAACTTTTAAGATTCACAATATAGTGAATAGATAGATAACCCCATAAAGCATAACTTACAATGTTAACAAAAAACTGAATCAAACCAAGCTTCTTTTTTTTTTTTTCTTCCTCTGCCTGAGTGTTTGTCAGACCACAATTAGCATCTCTCTTATCTGTCCAGGCAGAGCTCGAATTGTTTTGCTCTTTCCCTTCCTCTTTATATTTAAGATTCAAATAAATTCCAAGATCTTATACTCAGATAAACAAATCTAGCATGCAAAGACAGTAGCAAAATTATATTTCCCATAATTTCAGAATCATCCCCAATATTCCTAATCAAATGTTTTTGTTTGTTTGTTTGTTTTTTCTTCCTGAGTTTCAATCAGATAAGGGTTTTATTGACCTCTACTCTAGCAGACTCTGAAAACTGCTTTAAGGGAAAAAATTTTCCTGTCAGTTTAAAATGGCCAAGTTCCACTTACAAATTAGTACAAGAGGTTAAAAAGTTTAAAATCACAAACAAATTTTCAAATAACCAATTCCCAAATTTCTTAATCATTGTTCTTAAAACTTAAAAACTGCTTTTAAATCAGCAAAACAGACTAGGGGCTTTTTCTAGGACCCCCACCCTCAGAGAGAAGTTTGTTTACCTTGAACATTTTTCCCTCCCAGAATCCAAATGGAGCTTCTCTAAACTTCCAAGCCCGTTTAGTGCATTTTCTGCCTTCACAGAGAATGCTTAGATATTCCATTCAAACTTCTTTTCTTTAAATGTTAAATGCTCTTCTATAGTTTTTTTTTTAAACTTTATAGTTTATAGTTTTTTTTAAACTTTCAAATCTCTTTCAATTTATGTTTTTATTTCTTCCTTTCTCTTTTTCTCTCTTTTCCCCACAAGACTGCTGCAGTTAGCCAGAGACAGAGAGAGAAAGATTTTTTTTTCAAACTTCTTTCCTTTCCTGAGCCACTCTTGAAAGAATTACTACTCTGAATATATTCCACTTCAACAATTCAGCCTGATATTTTTCTAAGCTTGCAACTCAGAGGCTGAATTCTTATCTCTTACAAGCTTGCTAATTTGTAACACAGAACAAAATGCAAAGCAAACAAATAAACACAGATACACACAGAGCTCTATTTTCACCTTTTACATTTTTAAAAAAAATTCTGTTGCTTTTGGTTATGAATCAGCGCAACAGATGAAAAATGGGCAATTTTATCTTAAATCTTTAACAGGGCTCTTCAACCAACAGACAAACAATCACACAGGACACATAGGGCAAGAATCACAACCAACAGAACAGACAGACAAATCACACAGAACACCCAGGACACAGACTGAAACCAACAGAACAGACAGACTAATCACACACAGTCAGAACACAGAACACATATTACCAGGGAACCAGATTAGACTGGACAATCACACAGCATCCTGTGGAGGTCAACAAGGGCTTTGATATTGCATCCAACTTAGCCACTTGTTTCAGGAGTACTCACCAGACTAGATGGCTGCAGGATAGTCAGGCAGCTGCAGGGGCCCCTCAAGATCTTATTAACCAGAATTGGCTTTTAGGATGCTCCATGCCAATTTTGAACTGAATTCAAAAATTTGGGTCTCACTCGCCTGGTCCACAGAAAGAGATTTCTGGAAACTGGGGCCAAGGAACATCTCTCCGTGGCCACCCCCTAGGATCCATAACCTCTTTCACCCTCCAGGGAGAGGGACTGGCTGTCAGACTGAGCCATAGGCTTATCTTGGTGGGACCTCCAAATGAAATGGACTGACAGGAGACAGATAGCTCTAACCAGATTATTCAATTTAAAGCATCATTTATTAGCCGCCTGGCAACTGACCCCACTAGACAGGCTAGTAGAGATCAGCCTTGAACCTTTAGTGAGGTACACTTTTAAGCCAATTTGTTACATCCTGGTACAGCCTTGTGGTTACAAATTTTGGGAATCATTGACACAGTTTCTTGTTTACAATGGGGAAATGTCTGGATGAGAGTGAGCACACAACAGAACCTGTCGGCATGTTTTGCAATGTTGTCCTGACTTTGTTAGACACACACTTCTTGGAAAGTCTAGAGTCTCATGAACCGGGATAGGGCCCAGTCTGAACATACCACTTCCCTTAATTTAGTTTAAGCAACATTTTCCTATAAGCCTGAGGCCCCTTGACCCAGGAATGAGGGAGCCAGTCTTTTGTCCATTTCAATAACAATCTAAAGAACAAAGAAAGATAATACTTCCATTTGTGATGGAGGGTTGGCCAGCCTTTCCTGAGGCCATCTCAGCTTCCCTAAATTTTTGTCTTTGTCTTTTCCTCAGAAGTTTTAGTCTCTCCTGCTTTTCATACCTGCCTTAAAACTTTGATCATGCTATGAGAAAACAGATGGTGGTATTTTTAAAAGATCTTGACCTTTCAGGGATCTGCCTCTTGGGTTAGCTCTGTCCATCTAGGGAGAGGGATGGGGCCACTTCAAATTGATGAGATTAGGGATGAGGAGCCAGCACTCAGTTTTTGCTTTTAGAAGTTGCTTAAATTTACATTGACTCTCCAAAATTGATTCTCCATTTAAAAATTTTCTGTCTCTCCTATTTGTCTCTTTCACCAAGGCCTTGAGGTGGGAGATAGACTTAGCAAGAAGAGTCTGCACTATATCTGGCTGCTCTAAATGTATCTAGTTATATGTAGTATAGACTTATTTATCTTCATGTTTCTCTCCCCTAATAAGAATGTGAGTTTCTATGGGGTAAAGACCATGTTCTGGCCTTATTTTTCTAAATTTCCTTTAATCCAAATTTGCCATATAATGATCAATACAATGAATAACCATACTGAGTCATGAGACCAGAACAATCTGATTAAAAGAGCTAATCTTACTAATTATAATGACAATGACTGGCCCTGAAAGAGAATTGAGAAATTATACTACCCTCCTTTCTTAGAGGAGTTGAGATACTACTAACCTAGAGACTGGAAGACTCAAATGACTAATGGACATAAAGCATTTTACAAACCTTAAAACGTTATATGAATGCCAGTTATTATTATTATTATTATTATTATTATTATTATTATTATTATTATTATTATTAATCTGCCATCATCAGGCCTCTAGATTGCTGCTGAATTAATTCCCTGAGCTTTCTTACTGCACTCCTGCTGAGACCAAACAAAATTTATAGAGCATTGCAGGGGTGTGCTAGTAAATGTTTAACTACTGGGCTCTCTAGGAGAAAAAAGGTATGCTCACACACTTCCAAGGTTATTGCTATGCATTTTATGCATAATTAACACTTAAGTCTATCAAGAAATAATAGACCAAGTCCTGATTGGTAGTGAATTCTGATTTCTTAGGGATAAGTGATCACTTAGCAAATTTAACAATTAGCTCTCCCCAAGGCAGTTAGAACTGATCACAGCATATCCCCAGTAGCCATAAGAATCTGCAGATACTCTGATTCAGTTATCTGTTAATTTTGCTAGGTAGCTTTTTCTCACTCTTTCTTTTTCCAGTCTTCATTATAAGAGATGACTTACTAGGTTGGAGTAGGAGGAGAAAAATGAAAGTGATATCCAAAGAAAATGTACTAATGAAAAATTATTTTTTTTAAAAGGAAAGTGCTAGAAGGCAGTGGCTTAGGGAAATCCATTCATTAACTGGCCTAAAAGATCTGTGTCCCTTCCACAGTGTGACTCTAAGTGAGTGTTAAATGAACAGACTAGCCAAGGTGATCTGTAAGGTCCCTTTTGATTGTAAGAGATGTGATTCTTTTTCACTCTTTGTCCACTGTGGGCCATGATATTTCTCCTGAGAGGCAGCTAATTGGTTCAATGGGCAGAGTGTAAGATCTAGAGTAAGAGAGAACTGAGTTCAAACTCTGCCTAAAACATTTAATAGCTTGTCAAGTCACTTGAATCTCTCTGGGGTCTCAGTTTTTCTCATCAATAAAATGATGGCCTTCTAAGGTCCCTCCAATTCTAACAGGATACTTTGAGAATTTGTTGGGGAGGGTTAACTCAAGCCTCATTTTAGCATATGTCCTTGTTCTTTTGTTAGCTTCCCCCTCCCCCCCTTGCCCAATCCCCTTTCCTTTTCCCTAGTAGTTAGAATTCTTCACTGTATGGCCCATTTCTTCTGGGGGTGAGGGGAAGCTTCTCCAACAGTGACTCAGAATTCTGGGGTCTGTTTCCCCCTACAAAGGGCTGTCATTGTTTAGACCCTAGAGGGTACCTTTATAATGGAACAGCTCAAGTTGTGTTAGATAATCTAGGCTATAAACATACTTTGTTAAGACTGAAGACAAGGTCAACCAAAAAGAAAAAGACCAAGTGCTGATTGATGTGGGTGATGTAGATACCAGATGATGGTAGGCACCAAAAGTTGGGGTTTGGTCATGTGAAAGATTCACAATGGCCATTCTCTTTGGCAAAAGGTAGATTTATTTAGGGAAGAGGTTATAGATAAGATGAACGGATACAAAATGCCAGGAATGGTAAATATGAAATAGAATAGGAGAGCATATGAAAGACACGTTCCTCAGGGGAACTCACAATAATCCAGTGGAGAGGGAGCATCCCATGAGGTTGGGGCATGTCCTTAACTGACAGGCTAAATCCTGAAAGAAACTTAGTACACCTGATTTAAAGCTATATTATAAAGCAACAGTCACCAAAACCATTTGGTATTGGCTAAGAAATAGACTAGTTGATCAGTGGCATAGGTTAGGTTCACAGGGCAAGATAGTGAATAAAAATAGCAATCTAATCTTTGACAAACCCAAAGATCCCAAATTTTGGGATAAGAATTCATTATTTGACAAAAACTGCTGGGAAAACTGGAAATTAGTATGGCAGAAACTAGGCTTGGACCCACATTTAACACCACATACTAAGATTAGATCAAAATGGGTCCAAGATTTAGGCATAAAGAACGAAATCATAAATAAATTGGAGGAACATGGGATGGTTTACCTCTCAGACTTGTGGAGGAGGAAGGAGTTTGTGTCCAAGGGAGAACTAGAGACCATTATTGATCACAAAATAGAAAATTTTGATTACACCAAATTAAAAAGTTTCTGCACAAACAAAACTAATGCAAACAAGATTAGAAGAGAAGTAACAAATTGGGAAAAAAAATTTTACAGTTAAAGGTTCTGATAAAGGCCTCATCTCCAAAATATACAGAGAATTGACTTTAATTTATAAGAAATCAAGCCATTCTCCAATTGATAAATGGTCAAAGGATATGAACAGACAATTTTCAGATGATGAAATTAAAACTATTTCCACTCATATGAAAGAGTGTTCCAAATCACTATTGATCAGAGAAATGCAAATTAAGACAACTCTGAGGTATCATTACACACCTGTCAGATTGGCTAAGATGACAGGAACAAATAACGATGAATGTTGGAGGGGCTGTGGGAAAACTGGGACACTGATGCATTGTTGGTGGAGTTGTGAAAGAATCCAACCATTCTGGAGAGCAATCTGGAATTATGCCCCAAAAGTTATCAAAATGTGCATACCCTTTGACCCAGCCATACTACTACTGGGCTTATACCCCAAGGAACTACTAAAGAAGGGAAAGGGACCTGTATGTGCCAAAATGTTTGTGGCAGCCCTTTTCATAGTGGCTAGAAGCTGAAAGATGAATGGATGTCCATCAATTGGAGAATGGTTGGGTAAACTATGGTATATGAATGTTATGGAATATTATTGTTCTATAAGAAATGACCAACAGGAGAAATACAGAGAGACTTGGAGAGACTTACATCAACTGATGCTGAATGAAACAAGCAGAACCAGAAGATCATTATACACTTCAACAATGTTACTGTACGAGGATGTATGCT
This sequence comes from Sminthopsis crassicaudata, assembly GCF_048593235.1. Taxonomy (NCBI): domain Eukaryota; kingdom Metazoa; phylum Chordata; class Mammalia; order Dasyuromorphia; family Dasyuridae; genus Sminthopsis; species Sminthopsis crassicaudata. The sequence goes on from NC_133620.1 coordinate 363,707,275, forward strand.
GATGGAAGTGGATTTCTTCAACATAGAGAAGAGCTAATCCAATTCCAATTGATTAATGATGGACAGAACCAGCTACATCCAGAAAAGGAACACTGGGAAATTAATGTAAACTGTTATTTTTACCTTCTAAATCCAATTCTTCCTGTGCAACAAAAAATTCGGTTCTACACACATATATTGTATCTAGAATATACTGTAATATATTTAACATATATAAGACTACTTGCCATCTGGGGGAGGGGGTTGGGGGAGGAAGGGAAAAAATCTGAATAGAAGTAAGTGCAAGAGATAATGCTGTAAAAAATTACCCATGCATATGTACTGTCAAAAAATGTTATAATTATAAAATAAAATAAAAATTAAAAAAAAAAAAAGAAACTTAGTACACCAAAAGAGTGTTAGCTGCAAGGAGAAGTGGGGTTGAGAAGCATAGTGGAATTAGAGGAGATATCACATGGCATGGAAGAGGAGTAAGGAGAAAGACATCAAAAGGCAGAGTGCCATGGTGGAGTGACCAAAAGAAGGACAGCAGCCATGAGATGAACTATACATAGATTTTATATGGAAAATTTAACTTCTGGGACATGACTGGGATTTTTGACAGTTACGGTAAGATGAGGCTACCCAAGATCCCTACAAAGGATAGACCTCAGAAGTTTACTTGGATTTCTGACTGGACAACCTCCCCAGAGAGTGGGACCATGAAGCTAAACTGATTTCTATCAGAGCTTTCTCCCTGCTTGTTTCAGGGATTAGTTCTTTATTTTCTGTCCAACACACCATTCAGGAGCTCATCACTGATGAGACTTAAGGATATGTATATGGGAGTATAAAGACCCTCTAAAGGGGCTTCCCAATTTATCTCTACAATATGCTATTTTTGTCCATATAAGCCAGCATAGGACATGGACAGAAAGGTAAGTTATAGTTTATTTATCAACTATATATTCTTTCCTTCTAAGTTATGAGAATCAGAGAGAGAAACAGAAAAGAACATAAGTTGTTTCTTATTATCTGGGATAAGAAGTTGTAGACACATAGGTAGGAAAAGGCACTTAAACCAAGAAAGATATGCTTAAAATTGTTACAGAGGAAAGAATTTGTCATTTAGCATAGTTATTTATATTAGACTAAGTAGTATCTTCTTCAGTCAGTTAATCATCATTTTTAGACCTGTACAAAACAGGCTTTATTAGATAGGATTAAGAGGGAGTGTGTTTCTGGAACTATTGGGATCTTATGAGTTTTATTTTGTAATTGGAAAGCTATTGGAGGAAGGGAGATACTTAGAGACATCCAGAACTGTCAAAGAGGCAACACAAAAAAGAAAAAGAAAAGTTGCTAACCTTGGACAAAATGGAGTTATGTTTTCTTTAAAATTTACTTTTAACACTGCTTATTGTTAGGTTCTTACTAAGTGCTAATGAGATAATAAGATGTCAGGTTCTTACTAAGTGCTAAGTCGGTACTTAACAATTCTCTAGTTCACACCTTTTGCTTCCAGCCTTTAAGGGGAGTTTACCCCTTTGAACTTCTGGGGAGGAGTTTATATGTTTGAGAGGAGCAAAATCATTGATTGAAGTATTTTTCCCACAAGCCCCTGAGTTATCCCACACCCATTCTCTGGGAGGATAAAAGAAGCAACATTGGGCCTGGAAGAGGAGTCTACTCTAGGTCAGAGTTGGGATGGCTCTCTACAGGAAGAAGAGTCTGGCCGGGAGATTGAGTTGAGACAGCAGATCTCCTCCCAGAGAGTGATGGGCAGTTTCTGGAGACAACAGAACATTACATTCAATGGAACCAAGATAGCAGAGTCAGCTACCTAGCTGAACTCTCCCAACAGTTCCTTCCAAATATTTTTAAAAGAACATCTCAAATCAAATTTTGGAGAAGCAAAGGCAACAAAACTTTGAAGTGAGACACTTTTATGCCTAAGAAAATTAAGAGTCCATGGCAATCTCAATAGATTTTGGATAAAAAATAACATCTGCATCCAGAAAAAGAACTATGAAGATTGAATATAAATCAACACATTCCATATTCACTTTTCTTTTCTGTTTTTTTTTTCTCTTCCATGATTTTTCCCTTTTGTTTTGATTTTTCTCTCCTAATATGATTCATAAATTTTTTAAAAAAGGAAACTTAAGAGGTTAATAGAAGTCTGTGGCACTGGGGTGGAGGCTGTACCTCTATCCCCCCACACACATGGCAAGCAGCAGCAACATCTTCAGGAACTCTCAGTCCAGAGATGGATAAAAAGCTGTTATGGTGGCAGGGAAGAACAAAATATAAACTCAGAAGAATACAACAATATGAAAACAGTTGCCAAAAATGCCTCAAAGAAAAATGCTAATTGTATTCCAACACAAAGAGGAAGGGTGACAGGCAATGCTTAAACCTTACCCTTATCAGTTCAAAGAAAGAAAGAAGAATTTTTATATATACTTACTCAGTTGTTTACAGAAACTTACCTCATAGGGAGATAGATGTGGAAAGTATAAGAAAAACTGGGTGTGAAAGAGGGGGAAGAATAATAAAAAGGAGGGAAGATTAAAGGAAGCATTAGTTAGAAGCAAAGAAGACTTGAGAAGGGATGGGAGAAAGAAGGGGCAAGGAAAAAGAAACAGAAAAAAATGGGATGGAGGGAAATATATAGAAATCATAATTATGAATGTAAATGGGATGACTTCACTTACAAAACAGAAGCAGATAACAGAATAGATTGGAAACCAGAATCCAACAAGATATTATATCCAAGAGATCCACTTGAAACAGAAAGATACACACACAGTTAAAATAAAGGATTAAAGAAGAATCTAATATACTTCAGGTGGAATTTTTTTTTAAGTCAGGGGTATCAATCATGATCTCAGCCAAAGCAGAAGCAAAAAAATAAAAATATAACTAAAAAAATTTAGTTATGTACAATTTTTTGTGACCTTATTTATGGTTTAGATTGGTTAGATTGATTGTCCATTTCCTTCTTCATCTCATTTTACAGGTGAGAAGAATAATCAAACAGGGTTAATTAACCTGCCAAGAATCACACAGCTGGTAAGTATCTGAGACTAAATTTGAATTCAGGAAGATGATAATTCTTGATTCCAAGACCAGCACTCTATCTGCTGTGCCACCTACTTCCCTAAACAAAAACAAAACATAACCAAACCTAATTAAAAGATATAATCCAGGAAACTACATTATGCTAAAAGGAACTCTAGAAAATGAAGTAATATCAACATTTTTTGCAACAAGTTTCTCTGATAAAAGCTTCATTTCTTAAATATATAGGGTATTGAGTCAAATTTATAAAAATGAGCCATTCCCCATTTGATAAATGATCAAAGGATATAAATACATAGTTTTCAGTAGAAAAAAATAAAAGCTGTCTAAAATCATATAGAAAAATGCCCTAAATCATTATTGAGTAGAGAGATTCATTTTAAATTAACTCAAATTTGCTGGAGGACATGAGGGAGAAATTGGTAGCTAGTGAACTACTAATGGTATGGTTGATGGGTCCAGCAATTCTGGAAAATGATTTGGAACTATGTCCAAAGACTTATAAAACTGTGCATGCCCTTTGACACAATAACACCACTACTAAGTCTTGTATCCTAAGAAGATCATGATAGGGGGAACCTACATGTATAAGAGTATTTATGACAGGGGTAACTGGGTGCTGCAATGGATAGAGCATTGGCTCTGGAGTCAGGAGGACCTGAGTTCAACACCAATCTCAGACATATGACACTAGCTACGGAACTCTTTTTGTGGTGCCAAAGAATTAGAAATTGAGAAGATGCCCAACAATTGTGGGGTGGCCAAACAAGTTGTGGCATATGATTATGAAGGAGTACTATTATACCACAGGAATTGTTGAGGGGAATGTTTTCAAAGAAAAAAGCCCAAAACATTGCAAGAGCTATATAAGCTGATGCAAAATGAAGAGAAAAGAATGAGAGCTCATTGTGCAGAGTAATAGCAATATTGTAATGATTATGAACTGTGAAAGACTAAGCAACTCTGATTAATACAATAATCCAAGACAATTCCAAAGGATGCATGATTTAAAAAAATGTAATTCAATGCTGGAGAGAGAACTGATGGACTGAGTGTAAACTGAAGTATAATTTTCTTGAAAACAACAATGCCAATTCACTAAAAATTACTTCCACCCTAGGAGACTCACAAAGACTAACCTAAGCAGAAGCAACTTTTCTTTCTCTTCCTTCCTTCCTTTCTTCCTTCCTTCCTTCCTTCCTTCCTTCCTTCCTTCCTTTCTTCCTTCCTTCCTTCCTTCCTTCCTTCCTTCCTTCCTTCCTTCCTTCCTTCCTTCCTTCCTTCCTTCCTTCCTTCCTTCCTTCCTTCCTTCCTTCCTTCCTTCCTTCCTTCCTTCCTTCCTTCCTCCCTTCATCCCTCCCTCCCTTTTCTTCTCTTCCTCCTCCTCCTCCTTCTTCTTCTTTTTAACTGGTTTGATTTGATTTTTCTTATGCAGCACAATAGTTGTATAAATATGTATGCATACATTAAGTTTTACATATATTTCTACCATGTTTAAAATATTTTGGACTACTTGTCATCTAGGGGAGGTTGTGGGGGAAAGGAGGGAAAATTGGAACACAAAGTTTTGCAAGGACTAATGTTGAAGAATTGTCCATGCATATATTTTGAAAAAATAAAAAAAACTTTAATAAAAAAAAAAAGAAAGAGATTGCATGGAGCACAAAGTGATTTGCCCAAAGTCAGAATCCTGTATAAGTCCAAAGCAGGTCTTGATCCAAGGATTTCTGATTTTAAAGCCTCTCCTCTCTCAACTACCACCATTCTTCTTATTAAGCATTTAGCTAAAAATGTTTAGATGGCTAAACATAAAGCAGTTGGGGGAAGAAGATGGGGGAAAGTCCTGAGAAGAGAAAAATCACAAGATCTTGGAATTGTAATAATTTCATCTAGTCCAACCTCTTATTTTACAGAGGAAATGAGACTCAGAGAGGACCTGGATTGCTCTGCTGCTTCTAGCTTACTACGTATTTGACACCAAATCCAGAATTCTTTCCCTTATACAACAAACTCTTGCTCTTTCATTCACAATCATTAGATGATGGCTGGGTTTTCCACTACAGGTAAATCTGACTGCATTATTTATCTTATCTCATCCATCTTAGTTTTGCTTTGGAGACTGGTCTTACACAATTCCTATGGTAATTACAATAAAAACCAGCCCTGAGGAGGACTCAGTTTGGGGAAAAGAATTTGCTATTTTGGATGGGACTTGTCTGGACAAGTTAGCATTTTAAAAATTTTTCAAAGGGATTCTGAAGAAGGAAGCATGATTCAGGCTGTAACAATAGCTGCCAAGACCTTTAAATAGCCAAGTTCAATCCTGTTAAAAGTGCAAAGAAAGGTTCTCCAGAGACCTTAAATTAGGCTTTAACATCTTCCATTCCAAAGCACATATAGAAAGCTAGAACAGGGCTAAAGAGAGTAATGGAGGAAAGAACAAGGCTTCCTTCCATATGTTTATCAGTATAACCAATTCAATAATATTTTATTTTTCCAATTAAATGTAAAGATAGTTTTCAATATTCATTTTTGTAAGATTTTGAGTTCCAAATTTTTTTTCTCCTCCTTCCCTCTCCTCTCCCCAAGACAGCGAGCAATCTGCTATTGGTTAATCCATGCTTAATACTTTAAAACATATTTCCATAATTAGTGTCATCCTAAACATCATATCCATTGGATCTCTCCTCAGAGTGGCCCCATCCAATTATCCAAACAAACCAAATCTAATAGGTCTAAGTCTGATCTGTCAGTCCTAATGCCTCTCCTTACTCAGCAATACCTTGACTTCACTGAGGTGAGGCTTCTTCTTATTATACTGCAAGGAGCTTTCCTCAAAGAGGGCAGGTTGGGATTTGATTGTCAATAATTCTGAAACCTGTCCTCCCAGTCATTTAAATAGGAAAACATGCTCAGATTTTGTTCATGACTGAACATGGAAGTAAAGAAGAAGGAAAAACTGTCAATAGTTTGCTGACAGGATCCAAAGGCAGAATTAAGTAAGTGGTCCCTGCAAAGGGACAGAACTGCTAAAGAGGAGTTTATAGATTCAGAGCTAGAAAGAACCAGAGTTTATCTAGATTAGGCCCCTCCTTTGAACTGAGGAGGAAATAAAGGTCTAAAGGTGTGAAGTGTTCAAGGTCACACGGGAAGTAATTGGTAGGTCAGATTTATAATAATTAGGGTAACTTTCCCCCACTCTCAACTCAACAACCTATTTCAGTTCTGGCAAAAAGTCCTGGATGTCCCATCCTAGTTATAGCTCTAATAGAGGGAGTTTTCATACCAAAAGTTCCCCACACTGATTAAACAACAGGTCCAGAAACATACCTCACCCCTCCCACAAACTTGAATGGCTTTTATTTATATAATCACTTTTAGGTTTGCAAAACATTTTATATGATTTTCTCTTTTGCCTCAGCAACTCAATGACACAGATGCTATTATTGTTTCTATTTTACAGATGAGGAAAATACATTTCAGGAAGGTCAGATAATTTGCCCATAGTCACTGGAGATAGAAAATAGTAGAGTCAGAATTTGAACCCACGTCTCATGACTATAAATTCATTGTTCTTGTTCAGCTCATTAATGGTGGCTCTGAAAGAACTGTTAGCTGTCATTAATCTCACTACACTATGGGAAGCAAGAAGTAATCAGATCTGGGGCAGCTAGGTGGTGCAGTGGATAGAGCACAGCCCTGAGGTCAGGAGGATCTGAATTCAAATCAGATACCAGATACGTATTAGCTGTGAGACCCTGGACAAGTCACTTAACCTCAATACCTCCAAAAAAAAAGTAATTAAATATGAACCACAAATGACAGAAATGGGTCCCTAAGCCAGCAATTTAGAATCCACTATCTTATTTTCCTTCCAAACTAACAATATATTCCTAAGGAAAACTAGAAGAAACAGAGAAGACATGCATTTCCTCACTTAAATCCAATTCTCTTGCACTTAGTAGCATCGTTTCCCGAATATCTGGGTCTTTTTGGAGAACAAAGGACAAACTACAATCAAATGGAATCAAATTCGTGAATTGGATTTACATAACAATAAGGGATCATAGGCAGAATACACTGAAAAAGGGGAGTGAATTATCTGGAAACTCTGCCCTAGAGGTTTGAATCCTGGCAATTTGCCAGTTTAGTCTTTCAATTCCTTCCCCTTTTTACTTGTTTCAGTGATTGTTTCATTCTTTCAATCTCAAATATATTTTATCCCACCATAAATGACCCCAAAGATACAGTAACCTAAATGAAAATAGTCCTTGCCCTCCAGAAGTTTCCATTTAACCACTGAAGAAACAATATATACACAGATAAATAAAATCAAAGGAGTTACAAAGTAAATATAATAAAGTAATAAAGAGGTGGGAGTAAGATGGGAGAGGGAAAGTTCTAACAACTAGAAACACATAAGGAGCCTCAAGTAGGAATTGACTTTTGAACTGAGCCTTAATGGGGAGGGGAATCTACTAAGTATAACTCTTAAATCAAGGGAAAAAAAATATATGAAGGACTCATTGCACCTTTCCACTTTAGGAATATTATTTGGCAGATCAGTAGAGGAAAGAGTTTCATGCTTGGAATGTTCTCCTTTGCCTGCAACTCTTGGAATCCTTAGCACCTTCCAAGGATCTACTCTCACATAACAGTTCAGCAGAAGCCTTTTTGATCTTTCCTGTCATTAGAATTCTCTCCATGTTCCTCCCTTACTTTGTGTATATTTTATATTTTTCTAATTTGAATTCAAGTTACTTCCTCCCAATATAAATGCAACTCTTTTTAAAATTTTTTTTATTTTTTTATTCATTTTTCCAAATTATCCCCTCCCTCCCTCCATTCCCTCCCCCCATGGCAGGTAATCCCATACATTTTACATGTGTTACAATATAACCTAGATACAATATATGTGTGTAAATACCATTTTCTTGTTGCACATTAATTATTAGCTTCTGAAGGTATAAGTAACCTGGGTAGATAGAGAGTAGTGCTAACAATTTACATTCGCTTCCCAGTGTTCCTTCTCTGGGTATAGTTATTTCTTTTTTTTTTTTAATTTTTTATTATATATATATTTTTATAATATTATCCCTTGTATTCATTTTTCCAAATTATCCCCCCTCCCTCTATTCCCTCCCCCCGATGACAGGCAATCCCATACATTTTACATGTGTTACAATATAGTCTAGGTACAATACATGTGTGTGAATATCATTTTCTTGTTGCACAATAAACATTAGAATCCGAAGGTATATGCAACCTGGGCAGACAGATATTAGTGCTAACAATTTACATTCACTTCCCAGTGTTTCTTCTCTGGGTTTAGCTACCTCTGTCCATCATTGATCAACTGGAAGTGAGTTGGATCTTCTTTATGTTGAAGATTTCCACTTCCATCAGAATACATCCTCATACAGTATTGTTGTTGAAGTGTATAGTGATCTTCTGGTTCTGCTCATTTCACTCAGCAACAGTTGATGTAAGTCTCTCCAAGCCTCTCTGTATTCCTCCTGCTGGTCATTTCTTACAGAGCAATAATATTCCATAACCTTCATATACCACAATTTACCCAATCATTCTCCAACTGATGGACATCCATTCATCTTCCAGTTTCTAGCCTCTGTGAAAAGAGCTGCCACAAACATTTTGGCACATATATGTCTCTTTCCACTCTTTAGTATTTCTTTGGGATATAAGCCCAGTAGTAGCACTGCTGGGTCAAAGGGTATGCACAGTTTGATAACTTTTTG